>NC_051045.1:2061957-2279457 GCF_904848185.1 Acanthopagrus latus | reverse complement strand
ATAGGCTGGAATATGAACTACAGCGTGTTGACGATGGATCCGCAAATATTCTTGAAATGATGCCGAGGAAGACGGGGAGAAAAGGATCGTTGTGGTTCGTGTGGACATGGTCTAAGTGTTGGTTCACAGTCGGATCAGCAGCACGAACAACCAGCTCGTATATATAAGTTATATCGCGTTATGTGACTTTATTTCGTCGCTCCATCTCTCATTCAGTCGATGTTCGAGCCTGAATGTGCGACATTGTCGGCTTTAAATGTTGTCATCGCCATTAAAGTCTTCCAGAAAGTGATTTATCTCCGTGCTGACCGTCGTCCTCTTTCTGTTCTCTGACTCAGTCAACCACACGTTTTAATCACATCTTCTAATAGCCTCCCTCTTTCTGTTTCTTAATTCAAGCCCTTTTGTCCTCTTCAGGCTCTCTGGCCGTCACTTCTGAGGGGGTCAACAGTTGCAGTCATTCATCCCTCCCCTCGGCTTCCCTCCGTCATCTGTTAATGACTCGTACTTCTGTCACCATCTACTCATCAGCCTCCCGTTCCTCCGTCCCGTTCTCTTTCAGGGTTAAACGTCGCCTGTGAAACTGTGTCCGCTCGCGCAAACACACAAGCGCTGACAACACAGTGCACATTTTTCAGTCATTCATTATGTGTACTGGGCAGGAAAATGAGCAAAGAGGGGGGGAGAAACAGAGGGAGGGAGACAAATCTGACCTTAATAGGAGTGATTCAGCTTTGAGTGAGGAGAGAGAAAGAGGCAAAAGGGGATAAAGTGGATGTCACGTCGAAAACCAGAATAAAAAAGGAGGGATGACGGATGAATGGAGGCAGGGAGGAGTGGAACGGAGGGGCTGGTAGTCGGAAATAGCCGGCTGATATATTTCAGAGGTCTTTTTATTATTTTTCGCTGCCTGCTTCTGTATGTTGTTGCAGCAGATATGAGAGTGTGTTGATGCTGGCAGGATAATAACACACCCTCGCTTAAAGCTTCAGTCTGGTTTCATGACAAATTAAGATGAAACACAGAAAAGTTATTCAAAGGTTTTTTTTTTTTCACGTTTTGCTTGGAACAAGTCCAAGAGAGACGACGAGAATCTGCCAAATCTGACACTTGACAAATACTTTCAACAATTTTTACGCAGTGTTCTTTTGTTTGATGTTACTTATTGTGATATCTGATAAATCTGATAATTATGATCTCTGTAGTTATTCAGTCAGTTCAGGATCTCTGATCAGCACAACTTTCATCCTGCAACCAAGAACGAAAAGACAAGCATGTCCCGTGTGACGGACGGAGAGAAATCTTAACAAGAAGAAAGAGAAAGTAGAGGGAGGAAGTGGGTGGAGGTGAGACTGTAGGAATTACTGGAGAGGTTAAAACAACAAGGATGGAGCGAGTGGATAGAGGAGGAGGAGGAGGAGGAAGAGGAGGAGGAGGAGGACAGGAAGGAGAGAGGGAAGTAGAGAAGGACTCCAGCTGGGCAACGACAGAAAAAGAAACCATTCATACTCCATCTTTCATAGAAATGTCAAATGTTCTGTGTGTGTGTGTGTATGTGTGATTATCAAAGCAGAGGAAGTGATTATAACAGGGCATGTCCGACTCTTTATGCTGCCCGTCAGTGGTTTGGTTTGTGTGTGTGCGTGTGTGCGTGTGTGTGTGTGTGTGTGTTAACATTTGTGTATGTTCTCTCTTCTTGTCTAAGTGCTGCTGCAGCGATTGTTCTGTTTGGTTTGATTAATTATTCCCCAACAGTCACAACTCTGCAAAATACCTGCTTTGATGATGGTGTGTGTGTGTGTGTGTGTGTGTGTGTGTGTGTGTGTGTGTGTGTGTGTGGTCATGCATGATGTCCGCTCCAACCTGTTGATCTGTCACAGGTCAAAGGTCATTGTCAGACTCTTCGGTTCTGAACTTCCTGCTGCTTTGAACTTCCTGACCACACACACACACACACACACACACACACACACACACACACACACACACACCTGTCCTGTCTTTATCTCCTGTGTATCTCCTCGTGTTTCACCTGTCGGCCTCCTTCCCTCCACCTCCATCACAGGCGGCTGGTTCCTCCCATCCTGCTGCAGTCGGGCAGAGACAGAAACAGTAAATAAAATAATGACGGCCTGGAAACAGAAACTTCAGCAGTGGAAGCAGGAAGACGTTCAGTGATATAAACATTTTAGGAGCCGCAGAGCTGAGAGACTGTGAACAATGCAGCACAAAGACTTCTAGAAACATAGAAACGTGCTAAAGTTTGAAATCATTTTGAAATTTGGACGCTAACTTCTGTTTTATGTTTCTAACAACCTTCTACTAATCCTTAAGTTTTGGAGCGTAGTCAGACTAAGACGATTAGGAGTTGTACTTTGGTAATTCTGCGGTGCGACTGACATTTTTTTTTAACATATTCTACATAAATTAGGCCAGAAGATGATAAACGAATGAATCAATAATGAAAATAAGTTATTTGCAGCCCTGTTTTGTGTCATTTTAAGTTGGATGTTTTTGGATTTTGGACTGTTGATTGGACAAAGTAAGCAGTTTGAAGATGTTACCTTGAAATCATGATGTGCTTTCGCCACCATTTTTGAAGTTTTGTTGTCTAAAAGAGTGAATAATTGACCCGAGTTATTAAAATAGCGGCTACATGCAGCACACGTTCATGTCACTCATGTCCTTGTGCTTCTTCAGCAACTTCTGGGTTCATTCAGATCTTGTTTACCGAGCTGTCGACTTGTGATTTGAGGACAATGTTTTTAACCCTGAGCAGGACCTTCGTGATAAAACAATGGAGGGAACATTTACTCCTCCATCTGGTTCAGACATGTTGGCTCTCTCCTCCGGGTACAGAGCGACCCCGATCGTCATTCAAGCTCGGTCCCATTGTCTTGCGATGTTTGCTCGCCCCTCACAGCCTCCTTTTTGATGCAGCAGTGGTCCCGAGCCCTCCCAGCGACTTAGCATTCAGAAAACTCCTCAATGGGCCCTTTATCACGCCATTGTGTCAGCGAGAGTGTTTGGTCCATTCATAAACACTGCGGAGGACAAACACGGGGGGAAACACTTGGGTGTGAATGGGCGATGAAGTGTCTCAGATCCTTCACAGGGAGACGGAGGAAACGGGAGTCAATGGGAAATTAATTAAAATGTGGGGCTGAGGCTGGTTAATCAGTCACTTGAAGGGCCGGAAAACAAACAGCACACACAGATATAATCCAGATCTACAGAGACGTCCTCCTCTCTTTTTAAAGACTCGTGAGCTCGTCCAAGGACGCGGACAAAACACACAAAATCAGGCAGTGCAGGAATTGACTCGTCAGTCGTTCGGTGTTTGGTATTCAGAGGATGTTTGGCTTCATGAAGGTCTGTGTGAGCTGCTGCTGCTGACACATTCTCAGAGATCAACACCACATCAGACCACAAACACAACTTTAACCTACTTTTACTGTGGGTGAAGTTTGAGTGAGACAGAGAAGTTTGGACTTGTTGTCGTGGAGTTAGTGAAACATTTCGACCTGTAAAGGACATCACCCCCAACACCTCCTTTACACATAGCTTTATTGATTAATGATGAATTAATTGATGAATGTACAGTTTTATCCATTTTATCCAATGCCATGATTAGCTGACATTGATCTCATGCTAGCTGTGTAGCATGAGTTCATGCTTACTGGTTTACACGTCTTATAATAAAGAATTCACCAAACTGGCTTCACGCCTGGTGGGATAAACCTGCTCACTCACATGTCGCCGCGCGTTATCCATCCTGTTTTTGTCTCGATATCGCTCCACGCACATCGACGGACAGAGAATTTGATCCACTCGCGTATTTGTGGCATCATTTCTATCCATCTACAAAGAAATGCACTTCCTCACTTTAAACACCAGGTACAGAGTCGCAAACTGTGTGGAAAAAGTTCCCAAAATCAGATACAAACATTTAAAAATCACGAACACTTTTAGAAACAAACATTATGAGTGTCAGAAAACAGAAATTTCTTTAAACTAAAGACATCCAGGACGTGTTTAGCCTAGCTTGGCGTGAAGACTAATGTTTTGTTCCTGTGGTATCTTATTAGCTAGCAAACTAGTGACCAGTACATCTGAGAATTACCTGGGTTTTATTGTTGTTTATGAAAAAGGGATCACAAAAAAGTCTTTTTGAATATATAATGTGTTGATAAGACATCTTTAGAACTGTTGATGAAGCCATGTTAGCTTAGCTTCCAGTCTTTCTGCTTAGCTAGGCTAAACCGAACATTTCAAACTCAACATGTAAATCACACAATAATATCAGATTTGTGTATCAGCCCTGTAAATCCCACTTTAGTCATGTTGTAGATGTCCAGCTGCAGTGTGTGTGTGTGTGTGTGTGAGGAGTGTGTGCAGACAAAACCCAGACAGAAAAACACTTTCTGTGCCAGCCTCGTCCTCCCTGAAGGACACCAGTGACTTTGAGCCGTTTTCATCCTGTTCTGCCAAGACAGACTAAGAATAGACTCGATGCTAATGTCTGCCCTCTATCACACAATGAGCTCATTTAGTCTGATAACAGAACCGGAGTCAGACGGGACGGATTTAACTCTGGTACTGTGTTTACGGTGTCGACTCACTTTTACACTTTCACATTTAGGCCTCTCTCTGCTGCTGCAGCGAGTCAGTCGGTTAACTTCCATCCTGTTTTGTGGCAGGACTATATTTAAAATCCAGACTGAAATATCAGAGCAACTTTACATGAAATTCAAACACTCGCGGTTCCCGTCAGGATGAACCGGCTGTTCTTTTTATTTGTGGTCTTGAGTCAAATGTCTCGACATCAGCTCAGATGGAATAGTTCTGACTTTGTTTATCGCCAGATGATTTGGCGCCATCATCAGGTCAGATTTGTGTCTTTTATAAAGGGTTTACGATTGAATATTCAGTGTTATATAGCAAACATTAGCACGCTATAAAACTCAAATACATTTGTGGCAAAAGTCAACATTTTACTGTGCACGTCTTAGCATCCTGAGGTTAGCATTTGTTGTTTTGCACAGCCGTTAGCATTCTGTCGTCTCTTAAGTCTTTTTAAGATGTCAGCTCAATTCATATGGACCAGATCCTTTATTTGCTGGTGTTTATCCTTTTAAGTATTGTCATTGTTTTCAGACTTGACGAAATTTATCTTCCATTCACCTCCGGAGTCACAGCTTCCAGCACAAACCTGTTCCAGTCAGGTTAGCGACTGTCAGATTTCGTTAAATGTTGTTAGATTCTGAGGTGCGTCCAACTCTCGGAGGCGATAATTGCATTTGAAATTCAGAAACTCAGACTTCGCAGTTCATCGTCCACTTTCATTATGAGACAAATCTGTGAGAAACAAAAGCTGCTACGTCGACTGGAGTCCAAGATGATTTTTGACTGATGACTTTCGTCGGCTTCAGGTTGTTCCCAGCTAAAGCGGAAAAACTGCTAAATAAATAACTTCATATTCTGTACAAGTTAAGACTGGTATCTTCAGCTGTATTCACCTCATGAGAGCAGCGTTCCCAAAATATTACCGTCACCGTGTTAAAGACGATGATCCTCTTGTGTTACTCTTTCCCATTCCTTCTTTAAAAGTAGCTCGTATGTAGTTTGGCATGAAAACCATCAGCGGCTGATCAGAAATCTTATCCAAATTTCACTTATCGGTGTTTTGCATGACTGGAAGGAGAAAGAAAAGCGCACACACACGATAAAATGTGAAGAAAACGGGACAAAAAGGCGACAGAGTGTGAGCAGCAGGACAAAGAGAGACGGCTGCTCTCGTTAATGTGACAGTAAATATTGGTTTAAACCGGGTCGACTCCAGCAGACTGTTTGAGTTTCTCCTCTTTTCTTGACTTGGTGACTGAAACGACGGCGCAGGAGAGGAAAGAAAGGAGACACACAGAGGAAGTGTTGGTCACTGAGTTTAAAGTTCAACTCGCTTTGAATGTTTTTACTGGTGAACACACACGGAAGTTTAGTGGCGTTCAGGACTTCTCATCTAAATCCTGCGTTTTCAGAGATTTAGTCTAATCCAGAGAAACAAGTTTCAGTGTCTGCTCAGAATCTCAGGGATCAAACCTGTGACTCCTTTTGTTTAATAGGAGTTTTAGCAGGCCAACGTGCTGGTTAAGTGTTAGTTTGAGGTGATGACCTTCATTCTAGTTGTCTCTATTTTTATCTGTTTTTAACAGATCTGCCTTGTTTCCCTTTCTTGACGAGGAAGGACTCTTGTTTTAAAACTGCATCTTATAAACTGGAAAAAATGTCCCTTAAAAGTGACGAAAAGAAGATTTTGTAAGTAAAAAATGTCGATGGACGATGGAAGATTTTCCTAAAACTATCAAATATTTTTCACCGCAGTGCTGTTTTCTTACATGATGGGATTATATTGACTCTAATTCGATATTTTTACGAGGAAATTTAGTCGAGTATATTCAGGAAGATGTAGTTTGTTCACACTGGGATAAAGACGTGAAGTGATGCCAACATGTGTTGATTTTGTGTCATCTGCCGTCATCTGATGGCTTCATCATCTTCTCAGATGACTGAAGACAAACCACTAAACATGTAGAAGCTTTGAAAAATGTCTTTAAGCCAAAACTGTCATATTTACATCATGTTTGTGTTAATTAACGTACGTTATCATGATAAAAAAAAAACACAATATAGCATGTTTAGTTTGTTTAAAATGTACGTTTGACTGAGCGCTACATGACAAACACAGTTATGTTTCTTCTTTATCTTGGCGTTGTGATCGACAGCTTAGCTCCAAGTTATCTTAGATGTTCCTCAGTGTTGAGTCACAGTCGGCCTTTATTCCTGGATTATCCTGCCGAGTTTTTGTGTGGCGGCGCCATCGCTGTGGCTTTGTATCGCTCTGATTCAGGTCTTACAGTCGTGTAGCTGCAGGAATGTCTTCCTCCTCGTGCAAACAGAGGAGTGGAGGAGGAGGAGGAGGAGGAGGAGGACGGAGAAGAGTCGATAGAGAGAGCAGGAGGGGAGGACAGCAAACAGAAGGGAGTGTTTTCCCATAGTTAAGTCATAAAACGGTGAATGGGAGTTGAAGGGAGGTGCCTGCTAACGTTGCGTGTGTGTGTTGTGGGGGTTGACCTGTTTGACTCACAGTCAGGTGTGTGACCTGGACTGGTAGTTCAGCCCGATTGTGAATTCAGATGCAGTGATTTTAAGGCCGTCCAGCAGGTGATGTAGAACCGAGCCACCGAGATCGGAAGCGTGACTTTAAATCTCCAGCTGATCTTTCAGATAATAAACTGTGTTCTCCTCTGGTGGCTCAAAAGAAACAGAGAATAGTGTGTGTTTACAGAGGTGTGTGTGTGTGTGTGTGTGTGTGTGTGTGTGTCCAGCTCAGCCAGCAGTTAACAGTCTGTTGATGAAGCTTAGTCAGAGTTCAGAGACTGTGACTGACCGGCCGACGCGCTCCGCAGGGCAAAGCGCACATTTAAAACCTCATCACACGCTGAGAGAAACTGAGGCGACCAGCTGAGAGAGAGGGCGTGTGTGTGTGTGTGTGTGTGTGTGTGTGTGTGTGTGTGTGTGTGTGTGTGTGTGTGTGTGTGTGTCTGTTTCTCTGAGCTCTACACTTGCTCCTTGTCACGTATCAATCAGTCTTTTGTCGTTTTGGACACGACGTTAATGATTCTCCATCAGCTGCCGGCGAGGCGAAGGACTGAACTCGTGACCTCGTGAACACCAGCAGGATCGTCGCACCATCAAAGCAGACGGGACGCAGAGCTGAAGCAACTGGGACTGGTTCAACTGGAGCCGACAGCTGCGGAGCCTCAGCACTCCCAGTCACCATTAACATGCTGCTGTACAGTGTGACATACTGGGAATATCTGACATGGTACAGAACATTTCTGTCTGGCAGCCCGTCTGTGTGATGGACACCGTGTGCACACAGGAAGATGTCTTACTGATATCTGTGCAGGAAGAGTCTTTTTTTTTATTTTAACAAAACATTAAAACGTGGATGAGATAATTCCACAGTTAACAAACATAAACACATTTTCTATGACGAAGTTCTAGTGGAATTATCCCTGAAAACGAGCAGGATTCTGGTGCAGAAGTTGGGAAAAGTCATGTAAACATGTTAGTCCGACTGAAATCGTGCTAAAACAAATTTCTGAAAGTTGCACCCAGATAACGCGTTTTGAAGTCGATTAACAGACCTGAACTTGCTTCGGCACCACAGTGTCGCCGGGCATTGACCCAGAAGTCGTCCATCGCATAAATCCTGGAAAAACAAAAGAAGAAGAAGAAGACGACGGCGGTATCAGAGCAAGAAATGCACATTTTTGGCCCGACGAGGAAACACAGTTTATGTTGTCTCCGCTGAGTGTGCAGCCCGGTTGGTATGTGAAGGTCAACTGGATGAAGGTCCAGTAGCAACCAGCTGAAACGGTGCATATCACCACCGACCTGGTGTCCTGATCGAGCTGAGACCGTAGCTCGGCTGAAAGTATGTGTGGAAACATACAGACTGCAAAATCTGACAAAGTGGCTTAACTTAGTAGACTAATAATTTAAACTTTGTAGCTCATGCAACTTAAAATAAACAGTCTGCTTTTCTTAGTAAAGTCAACCTTGTAAAGTTACTTTGTACGTCTAGTTGGTTGTTTCTTGACATAAAGGAGGAGGAGGTGGTGACTTTCCAACAGTCACAGGAGGGAAAACGCAGATGCAATCAAGAGCAGTACCAATGGCTGCATACCATTTAGTTTATCCACCTCCAGAGCCCCTTGCGTTGTGCGTGCACGCTCCCTGGCATTAAATGTGACAGAGCGATTGATGTAAATCAGTCACACCTGTGTCTCTGCTGCATGTCAGCATGTGGAAGCAGGTCTGTTCGATACGTCCGTCATCCCGAGGTCTCAGGATCTGTGTCGACCCCGAACAAGACACTGACTCCCCATCAGCTCCCTGACCTTTGACCTCTCTGAGGAAGAAGACGGCTTGAACTTATTGACAGCATGAGTGTTCTGCAGACTCCCGTTCTCTCCTCCTCCATCGCTCTCCTCATTAGGACAAGCTGAACGTCTTATCTCCCTTATCTCTCCTCCTCCTCCGTCCTCCTGCTCCGCACTAATTATGGGATTTGCCTCAGCTGTCCGTTATAATAAGAGACGGAGGGAAGACATGAAAGGGAGGCGAAGAGCATCTGGAACGTGGAGAGAGTCGAGGTCACAGGAGAGGAAACCTCCCCTCCGTCTCCTCCTGTCCTCCCTCTCTGGGCTGTTTTATCAGTTTTGCTGATTTGTCTCTCCTCTCCGCTCACTCTCCCAGGTGAGTTAGAGTTTTGAATGGCCTGTCAGGCTGCAGCATGTCAGCCGAGTTTCATCTGTGAGCTGCAGCGTTATCTTATCACGCTGACGGATTCTTCAAAAATCCCGAGCGCTCAAATTGCGTTAACGTGTTGCTTCTGCAGTTTTAATGATCAGTGTGTCAGGTGAGACGTCTCATCGAGATTTCACCAAACTTGACTTGAGCGATTCGCCGGTTCAACAGTTCAGCTGCTGAAGAAGTAAAAAAGGAGTTGAAGTCTGAATAAAAGTCTGCAAATGTTAGTGGACAGATTCTTATGATTAGGGAGGTAAAGCCTCCGTGGAGAGAGAGAGAGGATGAGGATGGTAATAGTCGAGGACATGATGAGGGGTAATTTGTCCTGGAATGTCTAAATCCTGTTTCTCACCTCCTTTATACCCACAATCCTTCAGTCCTGAACCAGCAGAGGACTCGTTATTACAAACACACGTTTGTGTTCCTGCTTGCTGTCCTCCATTATCAGCTGATCCGTCAGGGAGTTCGGAGGGAAGCCGGCTAACGTAACCTGAATAAAACTTGATCTCGTTCATCAGCAACTCCCACAATGCAACACCTGCATTTTGTTTTGTTTTGCAGAAATCACACAGCTTGCAGTGAACCTAAACCTGAAGCTGCCAGCGTGCATCTCCAGCTTCAGATTAGGGAGTTTCTGAAACAGACACTGACATTCACACCTGCTTCATGTCGTGATAAGCCGGCTGTGTGTCTGTCTCCCTTCTTGAGTTTGTTACACGACTGTTTCTGTCAGTCGAAACAGTACGAAGGTCATCAGGAGTTGACGGTCTGAAAACCTGCACCACAATCCCCTCGTTTAAACGATGTTTTCTGCCTTCAGATGTCGTTGTTTTTAACAGTTGTAAAGAATAAACCCGGGACTCTAAAACCTCGAACGGCTCTTTGAAGAATCAGCTTTTATTGGCCGTGTATGTTTGGGCACACGAGGAATTTGACTCTGAGGCAAAAGACCGGACAAAATGTCCTCACTTTACAAAAATGTCCTCACTCAAGGTCTGAAACACACAAAGATAGAAACACACACACACACACACACACACACACACACACACACACACACTCTGTGCAGGAGTTTCCACATCCTGGGGGGATGTTGAACTGTCAGACAGAGTCGTGGAACAAGGCATCAATCTGCAGAAGCACCCGGAGGATAAACTGTTCCTCCAGGCCTCTTCTATCTGTTTCACCTCCCACCCCTCCTCTTTACTCTGCGACTAATCTCTCCTTCATCACCTTTCTCTCCTTCTCTTTCTCTTTTTTTTCATGCTAAGGCTGTCAGCCGCATTTGAAGCAGCTAATTTTTAGGTTTATTCAGTTGTCGCTGTCAGCGCTCGCACCTCGTCTCCAGATGATAAAACAGTCGCTCTCGGATGTTTTATAATTCAGGTTTTTGTTCACAGTTTTCTCGTCAAACTGCGTCGTCTGATCTTGAAATAAAAGGTTGATGTGCATTTAATGTGATGATGGATGTAGAGCTGCAACATTCATTTGAATTTCTCTGATTCCAGCTTCTTGAATGACAATATTTCCTGGTTTCTTTGTCGCCTCTATGACAATAAAAAGACTGAATATCTTAAAAATGAAACAAAACATTTGGGGGCATCATTTATGTTGTTTTTGCCTGATTTCCAGCTGTTTCTTACATTTAATAGACTAACAAACTAGTTGATTAATCGTGAAAACAATCAACAGCTTAAAGAATGTTGACTATGATTGTTTGTCACTGAATTTAATCCCCGAAATTAAATCACGGGACGATGGAAAGAATGAAAATGTGCTAAAATCTTTCATTCTCTCGACTCTGATAGCTTCTAATTAACATGCAAAATATTAAATATCCACCTAGACAACAGGAGCGATGAAGGAGTGATCCCTCTCTGCCTCGCTCTCTTCCTCCCCTCCCTGCCGCCTCGATAAGTTTTCTCTGAGAAGACGCCTCAGTCGGTCTTTCCACGACGGGAGTCGTCTCCCTTATCTCTTATCCGTCTCCTCCACCGTCTCCTCCTCGGCTTCACGTCTGCTTTTTCCTCTCTCACTATCTCCACCGCTCTCCTCGTTGTCTTCTCCTCTTCGTCTCCTCCTCTTCGTCTCCTCTCTGACACCTTCTCTCCTCTTCAGTGCAACGCCGGGAAGTCTTAAACATTCCCAGGACATCACAGACACGAGGGCAGAAACCTGGATGTTTCTTGATCTTTTTATAATTCTGTCCTTATTGCAAAGCTAATGCTACGCTAGTGTAACTTAATTAGCCTTTAGCATAGAGCATTAGCAACTGCAGGAGTGCTTTTTCTCTCAAAGGTACAACAGCTGTGACCTGTTTTCTCAAGTTATTACAACTTTATATCTTGTAATTTGGACTTTTAATTGAATGAAGTTGATGTTTTCTCATAAGTAGGAGACAAAGACACAGTTCACTTGGTGGAAAACTGGTTTAAAAGTTACAGTTATGTAGTTTTTGAAGTCAAAGTTAGAAGATAACTTGTCGTGGAGGTTTTAAACCAAATTGCTGGATTGTGGGATCTTGTCATTCCATGTTTTTTCTTCCCGCGGGAAGTCAGTAATTTTGACTTCCTGCCGTCTCTGGAGCTCAGCGCCTCACCGAGTCTTAACCCAGCTTCTCTCCTCGTGCCCTGACTTGTCAGAGGGGGTATATATGGGGTATGTGCAGAGAGGCTTTTCCCTCTGCAAACTAGCGTGAAGATGTAAAGATGAAGAGAGACGGTCTGTAATCTTTACATTTCTGAAGTGTTTCAGAAACACTGAGATCAGCGGCTGAGCGTGTCCGGACCGGCTGCGTGGACGTGTTGGTGTCTCTCTGCATCTGCAGCCGGCGGGCGGCGAGAAAATGCCACCTGGAGGAAAGTGTGTGGTCGGCACATCGAGGTGGTTGTTGGGAACATCGCAGGCTGTTATTAGGTTGTCTGAAAGTGTCGGTCGGTGTTTTCTCCTTTTTTCATTTACAGACGTAGAGATAATGTGCAGTTTCAGGCGACACACACAAAAAAAGAGTCATGAAGTCGACCTGGTGGATGCTAATTAGTTCACAAGATCGTGTTTCAAAGTCAGAAATGTTTAGTTAACGTCTCTTTTCATGGTTTTAGCAGCAGTTAATTGGAGGAACTTACAGGAGGATTACAGGTGAGTTCACCTCCTCTCACCTGGATAACTCACACTCAGACCAGGCTTATCTCTCTCTGACAGGTCAAATCTGTCAGGACTATGTGTCTTTTCATGAATTGATTAATGGGGGAAATAATGAACAATGCAGAACCGTAAGTGTGCGATATTTTATTATTTCACACCTGTTTATACGATTCTTCACGTGTTTCTGCCTTCACACGCTGTCAGGTGACACTCTTAGCTGCACGTTATCGCCATTAAACTGCCTCAGAATCAGTATCCAGCACTAGTAAACCTCTCAGTCTGTGCTGGAGGTCGAATCACCTGTTGGTGGGAAAAGTCAGAGCTGCCGTGCTGCTTCTCTGCCCCTTATAACTCAACAAGACACGTTTAAAGAGGCGTCTCGTTTTAAACGGTGAAACCTTAAACTGTCAGAAAATGTTCTCAGTGAAATCTTAGAGGACAGAGAGCGAGTGAGGGATAGAGAGAGTCTTTCCCCTTCAGGAATCCTGGGCAGGAATTCTGTCTTGGAATTCTGGAGGAAGAGTAGACGGACATTCCCGAACCCCTGGAGAGAGAGAGAGACATGAAGGGACGGTGTAGCCCAGCGTCGCTACAGGCCTGTGTAGTGTCTTCATATCAGCTGAGGGAAACATCCTGACATCTGTCGTGTCTTCAGACCGTCCTCACGAGGGAAACGACACGTTCACTCATTTATTTTAACACCTAAAAACCTCTCTTGCAATTCCAAAATAAACCTGTGTGACGTCTGACTGGAAGTGCAAAGAAGATCGTCGATCTGGTGCTGATGATGTTGTGCTGAACAAGATCCCGAGAGTTTGATGGAGTGAACGAAGGAAAGCGAGAGAGAGAGAGAGAGAGAGAGAGAGAGATGGAAAGGGAGGTGTAGATGAGTCTGTCGGGGGAGGATTAGGAAAAAGGAAAGAGAGGTACAAGAGGAGACGCTGAGATTGACTTGGAATGTCAGGAATGACCTTCGTTCTCTGGGAGCCGCTCGAGCCGCCCAGCGCACACACTCTAAACTGTGTGTGTGTGTGTGTGTTTGTGTGTGTGTGATCAGAGCAGCTGCTGCTCAGCCTGGCACCACTGGATCTGTCTGCAGAGACGGAGTGAGACAGATTACACACCGACTGACAGATAATGAGAGTCAGTCAGTGGAAACAACTTGAAGGATTATCGTCTCACACGGACGGTGTCGTTGAGGTTTCTTTTTTGTGTCCTGTGAAGGAGAATCGGACAAATTACATTCAGCAGACTTGTTAAAGATGTGTAATGATCTGACTGGATGAGGTCTGGAGCGCTCACAGTTTAAGCTTTTCAACAATGTGCAATTTGTCATAATGTCTGTTCTCCTGACTGACTGTGGCCTCCGTCTGTTCACACTCTTTACGTCAGGGCTTCTGTTTGAGCTACGTGAAACAAGAAAGATTTTCTTTTTCAAGACTATTTCAGTCAATTTGTTTGTGTTTACTCGAGGCAGAAAGTTTGTCCTCAATCATCACATTTGTTCTGCTATTCATCCAGCTTCCAACCCAACAAAAAAACAACATTTTAACCCAGGAATGAACAGCTGATTTGATCGAGCAGAGAGACTCAGCTCTCTCTCAGTGAGTCGAGTAAAGAATCATGTTTTGATCATGTTGTGATCTTGTATTTGGGCTGCGACTGTCAATTACTTCATGAGTGATTTGTTTCCTAGTCTATAAAATGTCATAAATAATAGAAAATGACTCATCATCAACTCCCAAAAGCCCAAGAAAGCGTCTTGAAAACCCAGAGAAACCTAAATGTAGAGTGACAAAGAATCAAAATCAAAATCTTCAGCTGATCCTATCAGAATCCTCCCGTCGTTCACCAGATGTTTGATGAAAATCACGTTAAATGAAAACTCCTGGTGCCACGTACGCTGAGCGCTGTGCGTTCAGTATATCATGCTTTATTAAAACAATCTTCCAGTGGAGGCGGATTCAGTTATAACTGCGGAATGATCCTTTAAACCTCTCACACACTGACAGATGCAGCTGCAGCTCTGCTCTGCTGTACAACATCAGTCCTGTCTCTTATCTCACACACACACACACACACACACACACACACACACACTCTTGCTCTTGACGACCTCAAGACGCCAGAATAATCCGCCCATCCGCCGGGTCTTAATGTAAAGAGATACACACACACACACACACACACAGCAGAACATGTGTTACTGCAGCAGTGTGTCAGCTGTGATTAAAGCTCAGTTCTGGACTGATCCCGGTCCATTCAGAGTCCAGTTATTCAGTTTTGCTGACTGTGTATCTGGTAGATATGATCAGCCGTTAACTTTTAAGGTTAATTAAACAGATTTCTGTTGGTTTTAGCTTCTCAAACATAAATAATTCCCACTGGGATGAGACAATATTTGAACAATTAATGAACAGAAAATGAATTAAAATATGCATAATTGATGATCACTCTTAAGTCGGAGTTCACCTGCTAGATTTCCTGAAGGCTGCAGCACAAAAACAGACAAAACTCTTATTATCTTCCTCCTCCTCCTCCTCCTCCTCCTCCTCCTCCTCCTCCTCCTCCTCCTCCTCCTCCTCCTCCTGTCATCAGAACCAGCCTTCAGGTGTTTGATCCTCCGCACAGTCGTGATTTATTTACACTCGTTAGATAGATTTCTGTAATAATAGTAGTTTCAGATTTTAAATGACTCTCTGATTTTATTTGGGTAATTGCAGCTGTCCCTCAGAGGCCAGTTTGCCTCCGAGGGACAGAGCAGTTTTTATTAGATTCTGACGGTGATCCAGATGTGGAATTCTTTCAGCCATCACATCTGTACGAACTCCTGCTGAACGTCTGCGGCCATTAACACAACTGACATGATAATGACATGATGAAGTGTAATGGCTCCCTCCGTCATCCCTCCATCCGTCATCCCTCCCTTCCTCATCTCTACGTCCATCATATCTTCATCCCTCCCTCCTCCATCCTTCATCCCTCTCTCCTTCATCCCTCCATCCTTCATCCCTCCTTCATCCCTCCCTCCTCCATCCTTCATCCCTCCTTCATCCCTCCTCCGTCCATCCCTTGCTCCCTTTGTTGTGTGTCTCCAGTCTTATCTCCATGGTTACCTGATTCACCGGGAATGTGGTGCCACCAAGGAATGTGTACAATTATTAAACCAGCCAGGGGCCAGAAACACACACACACACACACACACACACACACACACACACACCTGCATTCCTCTGACATATACACACATACAGTACACTGTATGGGGCATGTACGTTATTTCTTAGGCGTGAGTTAATGTCACTGCACACCATCAGCAGCTCATAGCAGGACTGAATCTGTTCAGGTCGTTTTCAGTATCACAGCTGTCCTGTAAGGTGAAATGATGACGTAGAACACTTGTTCCGGCACAGCGTCGACCTGTGTGTAGGAGACCAGGTGGTCACGTGTCCGTCAGAGAGAGACGGAGCTTCGACTTCAACTCTGACTCCTAACTCTCAAAAGTTTTTCTTTTTTTTTGTATTTGCTTCCTCTCCTTTCCACTTTTCTTCCAGCGTCTTTTTCTTTTCTGATTCTCTTCATCGCGATTCTCTCCCGCCGCTCGTTTGACCTGTTGCTGGCTGGCTGCCCGTCGCCACGGTAACAACAGCAGCAGCTGTCTGATTGATGGGATCGACAGGCAATTCAGACGGGCTGACCTGGGAGGCCGCCGCTAATCCATAAATCCTGTGGAGGTGTGTGTGTGTGTGTGTGTGTGTGTGTGTGTGTGTGTGTGTGTGTGTGTGTGTGTGTGTGTGTGAGTGTGAGAAAAAAGAAGGGTCAGCAAAACCTTTTGTTGAGTGTGTGTGTGTGTGTGTGTGTGTGTGTGTGTGTGTGTCAACCAGGCAACAGACTGACCCCCACAGAGAGCTGGAGACACACAGCTGAGAGACACAAAGTTGTGCAATGTTTTTTGTTTTTTGTTTTGTTTTTTAGAATGAATTCAGATTTTGTGTTCTTGTTCTTTACGTGGACGTTTCTGTTTTTCTGTCCTTCCGCTCCACGATGATTTGGAGGTGATATGGTGGCTAGAATAAGTTCCATCAACGTTACTCAGACAGAAATCATCTTGATTATCTCGCCATGGTGAGCTGTAAACATCTGGGTTAATGTTAGAGTGCATTATTCAGCTGTTTTCAGTGGTTTAACTGCTTCACTTCTTTGAAATAGATCTTAATATTGAGGTTTGTAAATTCAGCTCAGAGGTTTATAAGGTTATCTTGAGTCGATGGGCTACGACTCCACTGAATCAGAGCCAAAGTTTTGAATTTTATCAGTAATCTGACAAAAAAATCGAACTGGAAAAAGGCTGAATATCAGTGCTGATTGTCGGACCCATTTTTCTTCGTCTGCCAGTCGATCCTGAACATCCAGAGTCACAGCGTTCTGAATCGGAGGCTGAAGTTCAGAGCAGATCACCTGACGTCCCTGCATGTTCAGTCGTGTGTTTCCAGTTAGAAAACATCTTTTTCGGTTCAAAGGAGCCGGCTCTGAACTTCAGCTCGCTCCCCGAGCAGGTCAAACTTTAACCCTGGAATCAGAGGAATGCTTCTGGATTTTTCCCTTTTCAATATCTGTGGCCCCCGAGGGACGTGTAGAGGCCTCGCTTCCAGTTTCCTGTCCTTTAAATCTCTTTCAGACATACACACAGTATATGCTTCTACACACCCTGAGGCTTTTTATTTGTGTTTGAAGTAGACGGAGGTTTCTTCTACTGGTCAGTATAAATATTTCTGAAGACTTTCTTTCTGTCCAGAAGGTGTAATAAATATGCTGACGTGCGAGCAGAGCGGAGGAATGAAACGCAGCTTTAATGATTTGATAACACGAGACAAAAAACACTGTTCTCTGTTTGTGTTGTTTGAGAAATGATGTTGTGATGTTGTCTGGCGGAGAAGCGGGGGGATGATGGGTCGGACAGATGGAGACGGACGGATGAACTCGAGTCTCTTCTGTTAACAGAGAAAAGACGACATCCCTCATTCATCAGCCCTGAAACACACACTCACTGGCATTCCCCAGTGATGGAGTAGTACAGGTCTTTGTGTGGACGTCTGTGTGTGTGTGTGTGTGTGTGTGTTGTCATCACCTTTGTCAGAGCCGTCTGTCAGAAGCAGGAAGTCCGGAGATCACAGGTCGACCTGGAGTGATGGATGATCAAAGAGTGTGTGAGTGTGTGTTCTCTGCCAGCGAGACAACGACCAGCTGAATGCTGAACGTGTCCGAGCGCGACGGGGAAAGACGGGTTCGATCTGCCCGAGTGTCGGTCTGTGTGTCGACCGTGTCGCCACTCTGGCAACACAATCTGACACTCATCATCTGCTAACAAGAGCAGGGAGCGTCTCTGAATGAACAGAGACACAACTACACTTTCAATGAATCACCAGTCGACATGTTGCACTGTGCATGTGAATGTCAAGGCTGCAGAAACACGTTCAGAAACATTGTAAGTTCAGTTTTCTCTGTGACGAAAGAACTGACGCTCCAGAAAATTCAGTTCGTCTGGACACAAACGCACCAACTGGACTTAAATCTCTAAATTAAACACTTTGAATAAGTTACTGATAACATTAGTAAGCCATGATACTGACAGGAAAACAGAACCACAAAGTTCTTGATTCCTTCTTGTCTCCTCACGCTTCCTGTCCATCTCTGTAGACGTCAACTTTCAAATTAAAAGCCTAAAAATGCCTGAAGCAAATTCTTCATATCCCTGAAATATGTCTTGTTCCAGTGATTCCTCTCTTTGGCTCCGATGGTGTCACTGAACGTTTCTTCTGTAGAAAAGTTCATGAACTGATCCGACACCAGGTTAAAGCTGAGGTGCTGAAAAAAAAGGTTTATTTTTGTACCTTTTTATTCAAGATTTGATGGTGAAGACGTGACAGGAAGTGAGAACAGAGAGAGAGAGAGAGAGAAGGTGAAACAGAAATCTCTGATTGGACTCGAAACCAGAAAGAACCAAACACATAAATAATCACTTCGTCTGTACTGAGCCTTGACTTCAGGAGTTGTTATTACGTATCGTGGGATCAATGAAAATATTGCCATCACATGTTTTTACTTATATATACTTTAAACACTCGCTGTCATCACTCGCTCACACACACAGACGAGGTGTAGCAAACAGAGCTGATCGTGGTCACTTATAATGTGATTACATGCGTCAGCGTGTTATTTCATCGGTTCTTTTTCAACCCGGGGAAGCGATTTCAAGGTCCGACAGACAAAACAGTGCAGCTGAACTCGTCTCTGTGCCCGTGAGAGCAGTTTGTCATCGCTGCCTGACCGGCTGCAGGAAATGAATGAGGGATGACAAATGAAAGAGAGAAAAGGCTGCAGACTGAAACCAGAGAGGTGTGATGGAGGGACACCTGGCGCTGGTTAGTGACGGGCATCAGCTCTGATGGTAACTGGTGACCCGACATGACGACGAGTCGATGGTTCTGACACGACGTCTCTCAGGAGGCTCGCAGGTCGAGTCTTCAGGTCGATGCTTTTTCTTTTTCACCACAGCTGTCTGTTGTCTCTGCAAACGTCGACCGTCCTCTTCCTTTTCATTTCCTTTAATTACCATTCGTTGCTTCTTCTTTCCTTTCCTTTCCTTTCCTTTCCTTTCCTTTCCTTTCCTTTCCTTTCCTTTCCTTTCTATAATAGACCAAATTGATAGAATAGTCAAAAAATGAATCAGCAGGTTATTTAACAAGAGCTACACTGATGAGAAAAGAAGCACTGGGACCAGAATGTTTATGGATCTGAACGTATCTGTGCTGTTGATGGATGTTTCAAGTTATCTGTGAAGCTGCACTGAGCAGAACTTTTCAGAATCGACCCAAACACGGTGAACGATGTTAGAAAATGACTTTTAATGTGAAATGTTCTTCCTCTCTGTGTCTCTGTGTCTCTGCAGCTCTTCCATGTCGCCTACGTGTTGATCAAGTTCGCCAACTCTCCCCGTCCGGACCTCTGGGTTCTGGAGAGGTCCGTCGACTTCGGGCAGACCTACCAACCCTGGCAGTACTTCGCCTGTGAGTAGATGTGTTCACCTACACAGCACAGATGTGTGTGTGAGTCCAGATGTGACTGGGACCAAACGGAGTCAGATTCCATCAGCATCACTTCATGCTTTCCTAACGTCCCCGAGGCTGCGGCTCCATTCTCCCTCTAATCTCACAGCCCCGGGGGGGGAAGGCGGCTGATTGGTTGGATCGTTCGTTGGTCAGGTCGGGGGCTCTAGCATTACATCATGGAGCTGCCAGCTGATTGGCTGTGGCAGCTGTCAGTTCAGGTGGGCTGCAGGGGGAATTCCAGGCATGACTGGCAACAGGTCGCAGCTTGATGTTCACCTGAGTGAAAGAGCAGGAGGCAGAGGGGGTTTGGGTCTGCCTCACCTGTGTGTGTGTGTGTGTGTGTGTGTGTGTGTGTGTGTGTTCCCATATAATGACCTGCCATTAATTAGCATTATTGACAGCCGCTCCAGGTGTCCGTCACAGCACGGTAATGAACTTTTGACAGCGGGCCTCAGTTTTAATCCGACAGAACTGCGGAGCCCGGTGCAAACACGGCTGCAGGTGCTGTTATAAACTCACCGTCTGTTTGTTTAATGCTGTTCAAACCAGAGCGGGGAGCCGGCAAGTCGCTGCAGATCTTAAATTCCCTCGTCCATATAATGAAGGATATGGCCGAACTCTCAAAGAAGTATTTACTTCAGTGTTTGTTCTTATCAGTAACTGTGGTGGAACGTCTTGTAACCTTGTTCAGAAAGGTGCAACATAAACAAAGTTATTATTAAATGATTACATGACCAGAGAATATTACGGGAGGTCAAAATTTCTCACCCTAGAATCTTTCTCATCTGGTTACTGGACTTTCCATGGACTGACACTGGCCATCAACAGCTGAGCTTTCCTTTCCTTTCCTTTCCTTTCCTTTCCTTTCCTTTCCTTTCCTTTCCTTTCCTTTCCTTTCCTTTCCTTTTCTTCTTTTCCTTTCCTTTCCTTTCTTACACCTTTACTGTCTTGTTGTCCCTTTCATTGCATTTCTCCTGTCCTTTCCTGTCCCATCTTTAACTTTCTTGCTTTCATATTTTTCCTTTCCTTTCCTTTCCTTTCCTTTCCTTTCCTTTCCTCTCCTTTCTTACAAATTTACTTTGTTGTTGTCCCTTTCATTGCATTTCCTCTCCTGTCCTGTCCTCTTCTTTTCCTTTCCTTTCCTTTTCTTTTCTTTCCATTCCTTTTCTTTCCTTTCCTTTTCTTTTCTTTTCTTTCCTTTCCTTTCCTTTCCTTTCCTTTCCTTTCCTTTCCTTTCCTTTCCTTTCCTCTCCTTTCTTACAAATTTACTTTGTTGTTGTCCCTTTCATTGCATTTCCTCTCCTGTCCTGTCCTCTTCTTTTCCTTTCCTTTCCTTTTCTTTCCATTCCTTTCCTTTCCTTTCCTTTCCTTTTCTTTTCTTTCCTTTCCTTTCCTTTCCTTTCCTTTCCTTGCCTTGCCTTTCCTTTCTAACACCTGTACTTTCAGCCCGAGTCTGCACCACCACATGAGCTCGATCTGAACCAGTTCACAGTCGGTCCTCTGGTGCCAGAACAGGTCCGAGTGTGCTGTGACTGTGTGTGTGTGTGTGTGTGTGTGTGTGTGTGTGTGTGTGTGTGTGTGTGTGTGTGTGTGTGGTGAAGCTGTAAATCTCAGAGTTATTTGGCAGTTTTAGTTTGAGCTGCTGCAGCTGTTACAAACACACTATAACAAAGTTGGATCTGACATTATAAAATCACTGTCCCTCCTCGTCTTTGTCTTCTTCTCTTCCTCCGTCTCGAGGACAAATCTGAGATACAGTGAAACTATTTCGTGTCTTCATAGAGAAACAATGTGATTTAAATGAGCTGAAGTTTCAAACTGTCAGACGCACTTTAACAGTTGAGTTACTCCCTGATGAATCCAGCTGTTGCAAGGCTGAAAAACGCTGCTGAGTTATATTTAAAAAATACCATCCTTTAATTATCACACTGAGACGCATCATTAAAATACTACAAGTCGCTAACCTGTTACCTCTATCTGTGTGTGTGTGTGTGTGTGTGTGTGTGTGTGTGTGTAGCCTCTAAGAGAGACTGCATCGAGCGTTTTGGACAGCAGACCATCGAGAGGATCAACAGCGACAACGACGTCATCTGCACCTCCGAATACTCGCGTATCGTCCCGCTGGAGAACGGAGAGGTGAGCGAGTGTCACAGCGAGAAATACAAAAACTTTAATGTCAATCACGTCCTCCAACATCTGCAACATCTGCCATGATCTGTTTTTTATCCTCAAGATGTCTCTTCAAAAGAGTCTCCAAAGTTGTTTTCACACATAATTTTTCATTTTCTGTTTTGTTCCTGAGTCATTTATCATTTTTTTTGATTTGGTTGATCTCATCCGTCTGATGCGTGCAGGACTTTCCCAGGTTGTAATGTTTATACTTCAACACTCGTCTGTTAGCTGACGAAGCCTTTTGTCTTCCTGACCTGAAGATCGTGGTGTCTTTGGTGAACGGTCGGCCCGGAGCGATGAACTTCTCCTACTCTCCGGTTCTGAGGGATTTCACCAAGGCCACCAACATCAGGCTTCGCTTCCTGAGGACCAACACGCTGCTCGGACACCTGATGGGCAAAGCGCTGCGTGACCCCACCGTCACCCGCAGGGTGAGACGATGACACGGAGAGACTGAACAGAATATCAGTCTAGTTAGATTATGTGTTATGGTTAAATAAGTTTTATGGCTATAGAATTACATCTTTCACGTCTTTCATGTCGTTCAGCAATGAGCTGGAAACAACACGTGTACGTTAGCTTAGCACGATGTCACTGTCTAACCACTAATTGTTGTTTTTGAAGATTTACATTTGCTCTCTAATTAAGAAAATTAGATTAGTTAGATTAGTGGTTGGGAGATTTGAACCTTTTGGTCACAGGCGAGCTGTCACCTGCTGCCTCTAACGCCTCCATACATGAGAGCAGGATTACTTTAGCTAAAACGTTCTGTATTATTACGTGACGCTAATAACTCAAATTGTGTATTTATGTTGCAGTATTACTACAGTATCAAAGACATCAGTATCGGAGGACGCTGTGTGTGTAACGGACACGCCGAGGCCTGCAACGCCGAGGACCCCATCGACCCGTACAAGTAAGACTCAAAGATTAACCAGAGGATCAATGAGGGAAGATGAGAGTCAGACTGAACCAGCATGACTCACAGACCTGCAGCAGACCAACACTGTTTTGACTGGATTCTGTAGTACAGCTGTGTGTGTGTGTGTGTGTGTGTGTGTGTGTGTGTGTGTGTGTGTGTTTGTGGCCTCCGACTGAACAAAGACGAGAGGAAACTTCTCTAAACACAGCCGGCTGTAAAAATGATTTGTGTCATTACGATGACTGCAATATGAAACCCGCACAGTAAATTACAAAAAATTCACAGCCCCGAGCTCGTGGCCGCGATCCAGACGACGAGAGTTTCAGTCTCTCTTTGATTCTGTGGTTTTGTTTCAGTGCCAGTGACGCCTGGCTTCATCTTTACGACGCACCTGTAATGCAAAATAAGAGAAAAAGATACATGAGGAGGAGAGTATCAGGAGAGAATGGGAGCATCTTCCAAGAAACTGAATGTATTTTGGTGCCTGATTTTTGATTTTATCAATCTTTAGGAACAAAAAGCTGAAAGTCTTTCACGTCATTAGTGTCAAAATCAAAAAGTCGAGTGAGAACACGAGGATCTGGTGCCAACTTAACTTCTCTGTCACTTTCGCTTTTGATCGACGAAAATTAAAAGCAGGATCTTTAGTTCTCACAGTGTTTCTCTCTCTACGCACTCACACCGCGTTAGAATAAGATGGATGGCAGCAGGAAGACAAAAGAGAGGGAAACATGGAGTGTGTCGATGATGATGATGATGATGATGACGATGATGATGATGATGATGATGATGATGATGATGATGACGATGATGATGAAACAGCTGGAGGAGAAGAAGAAGAAGAAGTTGTGTTTACTGTTTCTAACTTCCTGTCCCCGTTTTAGCTTTTATTGTTGAGGCAGATCAGCAAGATGGAGCTTGTTTTTATGTGTGTGTGTGTGTGTGTGTGTGTGTGTGTGTGTGTGTGTGCGTGAATTTCAAGGTAAGTGTCGGTTTCTCCTGAGAAGTGGAAGTTGGCAGCGTGTGATTAATTTAATGATACATGTTGATGTACATTAGTAGGTGTGTGTGCGTGCGTGCACGTGCGTACGTGTGTGTGTGTGTCTGTGTGTGTGTGTGTGTGTGTGTGTGGCTACCTGCACAGACTCGTTGAAGTTATGTCTGTTGTAAACGGTTGAGCTTCTTTTTTTTTCCGTGATGATGCACACGAGTGATTTGGGAATTTGGGAGGAAAGGAGGGATTCCGAGGGAGGAGACGGAGGAGACGGAGGAGGAGACGGAGGAGGAGACGGAGGAGGAGACGGAGGAGACGGAGGGCTGGTGGGATTATCAGACAGTTAGATGAACAATACTGCTGCCGGGAGGCGTTTACACTCTGGAGAAGATACGTATTAAGAAGTGATACGATCTCTGACTTCAGGAATCAGAAACAGACAGATTTGTATCAGTTAAAGTCGTTGAATATTCTTGTCTCTTGGTTCGAGCGCTGATTCGTTGCAGTGCTGCAGACACATGCAGCAGATGTTCTTACCTTCGGGACTGAATATGTGCGAGGTGCGTGTTGCAGCGGGCGAATAGAGCAGCTGTAAGTCTTCTCTCGGCTCTCTCACTGAAAAAAACAACCATAAAACTGTAATCTGAAGCATCTGATAGGAGATTATAAAGACATGATAGACTCCATGTTGGTACAGGACCAATCACAGCTTGCCGTGTTTCATCTTTTCAGTCTACGTGATGACAAACGTCCAAAACTGTGTATTTGACATCTTGTGCTTTGAAAACAGAAAGTATTGTAACTATCACAGTCTCTCTCGCGGCACCGGCAAATGTTTTATGATCTGAACACGAGATAAAACTATCGATCGTCCTGCCAGATGTTCATGTTAAATCTGTCAAGTCAAGATAAAATCAGGTTGATTTATTGTCAAACACTCTGGATTTGGAGACAACAAGCTCTGATTTAACTTTCGTCACCTCCTTGAATTACAGAAGCGACAGATCATTTACACTATCGGTCTAAAATGGGTCGCGTGTGCCTGTTTTCTTGGTGTTTAAACTCTGCAGCAGCGGTGAATCCCTCAGAGCGACGTGGAGGCTCGTGGCTCTAATGTCACTCTGCAGACACAGTGAGTCGTCTCTGTGTTTGAGTCTGCAGCCTGTAGACGCTGACCAGACGCCGATCAGCCTCTCGCAGCCTCTCGCAGCCTCTGACAGGTGTGTTGAGGTTCGGCGTGACCTCCCGTCCTCTCTGTCACTGACGTAGACACGACTGTGTGTGTTTGATGGGCTGTTTGTAATATCTGGCGGGGCCCCTGAGAGTCTCTGTCAGAAGAGGTGTGTATACTTTTCACATGTCTTGCCTGCCTGCACACACTAAAGCTTCACACGCTAACGCAGGATGTTGGGTTTTCTTTTTTGTCTAGATTGTTTGTATTTTCTCTCCCTTTTCTTTATATTCTCATTAATGCCTCCAAACACCCTCAAACAAATTGTAAGAAGAGGAGGGATTTGTGCACAGAACGAGTTCGACCGCTTCTAAATCTCACCGAAACACAATTATGTGTATCATGAGCTGTTTTAATGGCTCTGGTTCAGATTTTCAAACAGTCTCGGTGTGAGCCCAGACGTATATTTACACCTCAGGGAGTGTTTATACTGACACGCTAATGTATATCGAGTGTCTGTAGGGAGATGATGAGTAACTCACAGGACAGTCAGCATAAACACACACCGCCTGCTGGCTTCACTGCCTTTTTTTTTATTTGATTGGAGGGATTTACAGGGATCATGGTGATAAAACACATCATCTCTTGAGAATAAATTAGACACCACTATCATCCACGGAGGCTGTTTTTACTGTATATGATTGTCAGAGTTTGTTCTCCTCACAGTGAATCTGTGTTTATACTGTAGATGTCACGTTAATGATTTACTGTAGAGATTCGGCTGAAAATGTAACCAGAGGTCTTGAAGGTCTGCCTGAGTTTACTGTCAGTGCTGAAGCGTCGACCTGACGGTGTGTTCGGTGGTGTTTGATTTATCTTGTGATCGCTGAGGGAAGTATGCAGAGATTCGGTTACAAACGTTGCAGCATACAATGAAAACATGAGTAAATAAAGAGACGTATCATCATGATTTAACCCAGATCACCAGAATAAATGTTATTCAAGTGCATTTCTGCAAAACCACGATTAAGATCGAACTGAACGCAACTTTTTGTTGCAACTACACACATAATCCACTTGGTCGGAGTTAGAAAAGCATCTTCTGTTGGTTAAAAATGCCTGTTTGGTCGCCACAAAAGCAGCAAGAAATGTCCCTTAAAAATACGCAGCAGTGCGAGTCAAACTGCAGCCCTCCATGTGGGTGTGGTTGGTTATAACGCCTCCACCTTCCCCTCCATCTCCTGCTGCGACAGGTGGTCAATGAGCGCACAACGTAAACGTGAAACGACACGTTTGGTTCACAACCTTCTTCGTTATGCAGAAACATAATGTAATAATAAGGTCGTTAGCATTTCTGGCCCGATCAGTCGCGTGTTTCTGACATCGTGTTGGGTCACGTTGGTACCAGCCGGCTGCTCGTGTCGCAGTTTGTTCTGTTCGGCTCCATTTGGTTTCACTTTGCTGCTTCACCTCCAGTTCAGGATCAGAGCTCAGAGAGGCGAGGCTGCATCTGGGTTAATCATCAGCACAGCTGGGGTGTGTGTGTATGAGTGTGAGTGTGTGTGTGTGTGTGTGTGTGTGTGTGTGTGTGTGTGTGTCTGTGTCTGTGTCTGTGTGTGTGTGTGTGTGTGTGTGTGTGTGTGTGTGTGTGTGTGTGTGTGTGTGTGTGTGAGGTTGAAAAGAAAACAGACTTTTCCTTTGGGTGTCAGAAAAGTGTCGGGATAATAACAACGCATGAGGAGGAAGGAAACTGATTTTGTGCTTTTATAAATTCCTTTGTGAGAATCGAGCGTAATTCTATTAGATGGACTTCCTCTGGTGAGTGCCGAGAGATCTGAGAGGAGTCCGAGTCTGTAGAAAGATTCAGAGTTTCATCAGTAGATAACAGAGACTGTGAACACGGTCAGATTTGTTCATATTTGATGCTGAGAACTGAAGACTTAAGACTTAAACTGTTCTGAAAAACATGCGATTGTTGATTATCTGATTACATCTCATCTTGTTATCAATGTACATCAATTTAAACATTCACTTAATTACATTTATGGTCTTTTCTAGATTTAAAAATGTGATAATTTCTTGTCTTTTACCAGGCGAAGAATGTTTTTACTGCTTTATTGACACGTCACTGATCTTTTAATGATTTAATCTGATGTGTGCAAATATAATAGAGTAAAATAAAACAAATAGACATAGCAGGATATCCTGCTATGTATGAAGAACTGATGTTATAAAAGTATGATTTAATGGGAAAAACAAACAATATAACTTTTGTTAAATGTATTGAACATTGTTTGAATCATGTAAGTTGATATATTGTGATAAAAACTTCTTTTCAGTTGGGAAGAACTTTTATTTTGGTGCCTGCAGAAGCATTTACGTTTTAGATTTGATGGTTAAATCAGTGAGATGGACTCATGTTGTCGGTCTGTGCTGCACATTCATGTACGTCAGCTGGGCTGTAGTTACAAACAACACCAGGTAAAAACAATATTTCACAAAATCCCCTGAATCCTGAAGATAATAGAAAACATACGAAAGCCACAGAGACCAAAACAATCCGCCACAATCCAGACAGATGAACCTGAACGTCAGCCTGCAGCTGTTTGGCTTCACCAGAGGAGAGACTCACTTCAGAAGTCTGACAGTGTTTCATTTCTGACTCACATGTTAAAGAATAATTAACCTCAGAGACACGAATCCTTCTTCAAACTGTCTGAAGGACTCGTCAGATGTAATCTCCACCTCGTGCCTGCCGTATAAACGGACGTGAAGACGTGATTCTGGTGTTTCAAACAGTGAGATTCTGTTACGCTGTGGTTTACATTTCCATCAAACGTTCTTCAAACATTGACATATATCCAAGTCGAGTCGTGCAGTCACTGTGTGCGTGCACTTGCTGTTTCACAGGCAGGTGTTTGATTGACGCGACTCGAGGAATTCAAATAAAATCCCTCCTGACCTCATCGAGCGTTAGCGGAGACACTCGGCCTGGTTTGTGTCAGAGCGAAGGAATGCACGTCTGAAAAACCTCCATCAATACGGGACTTTGTTTTAACCTTGTTATATATCCAGCAGGTGCGTTACAGCCGACAGCAGGTCCGAGTTTAAAGGCAGCAGGTGACTGAACGCTGCTCTGCTGATATTATCGTGATGGCGTTGTGATGGAGAGAGCTGTTCTTCAGTGAGTTTACAGAAGCACAGTTCAGTGTAAGCAGCTCAAAACTAATGAAACTAATGAAAATATGAAGTATTTGCATTTTATTTGCCGGTCAGATTTAGTTGGAAACCCACGATATGGTATCTGACGCAGAGGAGACACTGAGCAGATATTATTTTAACACCAGAATCGCAGCTAATCAGGACAGATTCCCTCCAGATCGGCTGTAATTTGGTGTTTCAGTCCGAGGACGGTCGAACACTAATCATCTGTCTGGATAATCAACGTTCTGGATCGACTGCTGGCACACGAGCGTCTCACAGTTTTCCATGATTCGAATCCACCGCGTGGCTGATATCAAAGAGATCTGTTTAAACTTGGACTCACCTTGTTTTTATATATTTTGGCTCTGGGACAGTGTCAAACACATCTTCACAGTCATCAGCGTGTTTGGATTCCTCTTTTCTTCGTGCCACCACGCCGGCGCCAGTCGTGGCCATGACTCAGAGGATGAGCTGATTAGATTTCGGTGGCCAAACGTCGATAAACTGACCATAACTCAGGAATTCATACAAATAATGACGATGAAATTGGACACAGCTGTCAAACAGGATGAAATGACGATACTCTGACATTTGATATCCAAAAGGTCAGAGGTTAAACACGCTGTGACGTCGTAGCTCAGGAGCAGCAACTTAACTGGTTTTCATGGAGGCAAACGACCACGATGAGGTAATTATAGTTTTAAAATTCAGCCAGTTTATCAGATTAGATTCATCTTTAGTAGATACCTTCATCTGATCTTTGGCGCTGGCTGTGAATATCCTCACTGGTTTCGGCCGACGTCCCAGTAGACGCTGATCTGTGACCAGTTTTTGAGGTTCTGATGTTTCCGGTGTGTGTTCAGGGTTTGTTCCTGCGCGTTCAGGAAATGTATTCAAAGCCTGTATGTTCTGTATATGTGCTCGTAAATGTAAAGTAGGTCGAGCTCTGGATTTCAAATCAATTTAAAAAGTGAACTCCAGCTTTACAGCCCTGTGAGTAATGAGCTAAAGGTTTACTCAGCCTCCGTCAGGAAGCTGCTGGTCCACAGCTAACGATCCCAAACCAGGAAGTAGTGAATCTGGGTGGAAACCCTCCATTGAAAGTCATTTCCTTAAGAAAAAAAAAATGCTTGAACAGAGCTGCACGCCGGGGAGGGATGCATGAGCGAGCGTGTGAATTAAACTGTGAGGGATCGACTGGATGAATGGATCTGATAGTAAAAAAGGTGAAAGCTGGAAACACAATCAGCCTGTCGAAACACGATACGGAGGAACGTTATCAGCAGCGAGCAGGAACACAGCAGCAGAACAACCTCCAGGAAGAAGCTCAGACACTTAAAACGCTGAATTTAAAGATCTTTTCACGCCAGCAGACGCTCTTTAAGAACGTATTTTGTTCCTCGTCGTCACTTAAAATACATGAAATCAATTAAAACTTTGCTGGTTGTTTCAGGCAGCTTGAGATATTTAGTCAGAAATTAGTCGTTTCGGGACTTCAGAGTCAAACCACAAACCACAGGACTGACTTCTGTGAGGTGATTTTCTTGGATTGGGTTTTTCCTTCCTCTTTGATCACTCTCCTCTCCCTCCTGTGACGCCGTCCTCTCGTGTTTGTCTCTCTTTGACCGGTTAAAAGGACGAGAGAACAGCTTTAAGAGAGGTTTTTCTCTCCCCCCGCTGTGTTTTGGCCACACTCGGCAGGCCGCAGGTTTACAGACTAATCCGATTAAAAAGCTGCCGTCGACGGAGGAGAACGATTAACTCTTTCATTGTTGGGGGTCCATTTCCACTTTTCTTTTGACTTCCTGACACACTCTGCTTTCTTTCTTTCTTTCTTTCTTTCTTTCTTTCTTTCTTTCTGTCTTTCTTTCTTTCTTTCTTCCTTCCTTCTCTCGGTGAAGTGACAGTGGCAGGTTCAGAAGTGGAGGAATGTGAACTTTTAAGAACAGTTCAAACGATGTTTAACCCAAAACACAAGAGTCTGAGATAGGAACATACCAGCCCTGTGTGTGTGTGTGTGTGTGTGTGTGTGTGTGTGTGTGTGTGTGTGTGTGTGTGTGTGTGTGTGTGTGTGTGTGTGTGTGTGAACAGTATAATTTCAGTGTGTTTATTCCTGCTGTTGTTGTTGTCGTTGTTTGCAGGTTACAGTGTGACTGTCAGCACAACACCTGCGGACTGTCTTGTGACCAGTGTTGCCCCGGATACAACCAGTTGCCGTGGAAACCGGCCACGACCTACAGCGCCAACGAGTGCGAACGTGAGTACAGCCTGACACCGTGCACACACGCACACACACACACACACACACGCGGTCTGATCAGTGACCCCTGCAGAGGAATGTGTTTCTCTCTCATGTGTTGGTTCAACAGAGCTCGTCGGTCTTAATTTAACGAGGCCGAACAGACTCACGAGCTGCCGTCAGGTTTCCTTCACGACTTTCACACGTCGGAAATCTGGAAACTGTGTCACTTTAACCGTGAAAATGCTTTGAATAAACATGATTATGATAAAAATCTCGGGTATTTCCTTCCATATTCGTGCTCGGGGATCCTCCTGCCAGCGATTAACATCACATGTTCCAGAACATGGAAACACCTCTCAGCCAGTCCGGATCACAGTGGATGTAGTTAAATGTTATTATAACATTTAAAGGCAGCACCTTTGACAAATGAATGTCAAATCAGTATGAAGAGTTAATTATGTTTTCCCAGATCTGTTGGTTGTAGTTGATCCCAGTTGGACTCAGTCCGTCCAAATTTCATATATTTATTTAAAGAAATAAACTTTTCTTGGAGGATAATCAAACCCTCTCCTGCACTCTGTCTCTGTCCACCAATCTGGAGAAAACACTGTTTTATTTTTCAATGTCAAGAATTGTGATTATTTTCTTACGCAGACATTATGACACACTGTCCTTAATGTTGATTACTCAGCTAATAGTGAACAACATACAGTTTTGGGGGCTTTTTCAGGAAGCGTTTCCATCTTTCACTTCTTCCTACTAAATCTATATTTTTGTGCATTTACTTAATTTTATTTCTTTTCTTTGCTTTTGAGGGTTTTTTTGTCTTGTAATCTTTTTTTTTTTTTTACGATTCTCCAAATCCAGAATTCGATGTGACATTCGATCTTAAAGTCGCCAACTAAATTGATTTTCTTTAACTGTTTAAAATTACTTTAGATTAGATGTCAGTGGAAATAGTTTTTAGTTTTATTTTGGTGACTTTACTTCTTTCACATGTTTAATCAATAATGTATAAGGTGAAATAATGTTTTCTCTGCTTTCTGCGTTCAGTGTTCCTGCAAATATTCACATGTGAGCTTCTAAAGAACGATTTAATCTAAGTTTGGTATGTTTTTAACTTGTCTTTACTGTAAGACACATTTATAGATGAAGACATATTGACCTGTTTAAAGCCTTTAGCTGGAAGTTTAGTTGATTTCTTTGAAACAGTCTCTTGACTGTGACCCGTCTCGGCCTGTCGGGCGTCTCCGTGTTATCAAACCTCAGCAGTTCGTTATCAAAGCTGCAGTTATATTTAACAACACGTGTATCACAATGACAAAAAGGTCACCGCAGGGCAGCAAGATAGGAAGAAAACCACAGAGAGGAGATGTGAGAAAAGACTCGAGGCAGCTGTAGTTGGTCAGTGCTTCTATTTTGGAATATATGAGAGGAAGTGGTGAGATTTAACGTCCGCAGCATCGCGTTCAGCCCTTTAAAAGACCCATGAAAGTCAGCAGTTATGAGAGAATCTATAATCCAGCTGAGACTTGACGGACTCTCAGCTCTCAGTCGTCCTTAAAGCTCTTGTTTTTTCTTTGGTTGGCTTTCGCAAATATAAAAGGAGCAAAAAAAAAAAAACCACTTAACACTATCAGGAGCAGCAGGATAAAGGAGCGCTGGTTTATTCAGCCGGCACCTCTCAGGCGCTGAGGGGTCAGATAAGAAACAAACAACAAAAAACTCTATCAGAGTTTCAGTGACTCTGTATGAAGAGGGAAGGTCGGCCTGGATTATACGATCATGTGCATCTCAAGTATGCAACTCTTTGTTCTTTATCTTAGATTAAGTTGAAAGATGTCTGTAATCTTTTCACCGAGTTTATACGTGAAGCTGTGATCAGGTCAAGTTTGGGTCGTTTCCTCTTCAGTCAGTTAAAGGAAGTTACTTTGGTTTTTTTCGATGGATTATACAAATAACATAGTTTATCAAGCTTTCAATGTTCTAATAGACGGATCTTGTGGGAACATCTCGGGAGTCAGTCTCCAAAACACCCTCATGGTAAAATCCCAACTTAGAGGCAGAAATAAACACAACAATCAAATCATTTAAACTAACTTGTTGAAGTCGTAGTTGTCTTGCTAACTGTCCACTGCCAAGATGTTGACGTCTGCAGCAATCACACGGAGCTTCAGGATGGCTTGTTCAGAGTCCGGTTAGCTTTGTCCCCTTGTTTCCAGGGTTTATGCTAAGCTAAGCTAGTTTTCACTCTTCAAGAAGACATAAAGGACCTTCATACTCTGATGGCAGCGTGCCGACCTGCTCGTCAGTAGCGATAAACAGCTTCCTATCCAAAGTTTTCAAATCCTAGGAAGCGTTTGATTTCAAAGCCCCTCCCAGACTTTTACATGCATGTATGTTAAAATCAAACCTTTCAGCTCGTGTCATGTTGTTTCTTCTCTTCTCTTTGAGCGAACGTCTTCTAAAGTCCTTCAGAGTGCATCACAGTAGGATCTGAACGAGATGGCAGCGGCCTTTGATCACCGACTGTAATCAGACATGAAATAATCTTTTCATGACTCGTGAATTTTCCCCCCCCGACCTTCCTGTTTCTTCCCTCAGACTAAAAAGCCGTCTGATATCTGACTTTCATCAGACGTCCTGGTTGCGGTCGCGTTAATTACAGCTCGTTGTTTTGTTTGGAAACGCGCTGAAGACGATCCTCAGACGATCCTCAGACGTGATCTGAACACCTGTCGCAGGAAACAGCTGATCAGAGACGAACGTCTGAGGTTTCACACGTCTCACAAACCCGACAGGAGAAGAAGAGATGAAGCCGCTCTGAGTGTTAGTTAATCAACAATGACATCAGGATCGTCTGCTGCTGCATTTATTACTGTTCATGACTTTATTCTTTTTCCTCTCTGATCTCTTTTCTCCTGCTTCACGTCTCGCAGCACTTTTTACCCTCCAGGTGACAGTTCACACTTCAGCTTCATGTGTGTTTGTGCTCATTTGTGCATCTGTTGTTTTGTTGTTGATTCACCTGCTTGTGAAGAGATCTTTAAATCCACTGTTTGAATCCTTCCTGCCTCCTCTCACTTATTTAATATAAAGTTGATGAAACATACAGAGAATCGAAGGCTTATTTCAGCCGAGTTAGTTTATTTAAATTGCTCCGTTACAAGTGAAAACCTAATGAAAATCAACATTGTGTGATATTAGAATATGTAAATACATAATTTCACGATAAGAAGAAGAATTTGTGTTAATGTTGCACAACTTAAACCTGCTATAAGGAACTTTTTTAGTCATGAAACAGTTTAATTTCAGTTTAACACAGATGCTTCTACCATCAGCGAGAGGATCGACTGTTTCTACGTAGTTATTACGATTATTCTCAACGTCACCGGGTCTTTCAGATGTATTCTGGTCGGATAAGTCATAGAATTAAAGATATTTTTACAGCAGTGTTGAGGATGAATTGAGGAGCTCAGAGGAAGCTGCTCTGTAGTCCCGTAGTGCCGCACGAAAACAAAGTCCAGGTCGTCCTCACGGTCTCCATCCGTAGATAATTTGCCCATTTGTCATCCAAACATTCACACCGATCGCATTTCCATCGTTCTGTCTTGTAACTGTTGCCCTGAATCATCCGCTGTGCGCTTTAACTGTTTCGTTTCAGCGTGTAACTGTCACCGGCACTCGTTCGACTGTTACTACGACCCCGAGGTGGATCAGAGGAGAGGAAGTCTGGACATGCACGGACACTTCAGAGGAGGAGGAGTCTGCCTCAACTGTCAGGTAACAAACACTCTGGTTTATTCTCTTCATGACTGCCTGCATTGATGACAGTCATGATGAAGTAACTGTACTGGAAACTCTTTCAGCATCACACCACTGGAGTCAACTGCGAGCGCTGCATCCCGACCTACTACAGGTCACCTGATTACCCCGTCGAGTCCCCGCTGGCCTGCTCGCGTGAGTCTCAGCTGTCCGTCAAAATCACAGAAGGAGACATTAAAACTCTCTCCTTCACATCATCTCATGTTTTGTCTTTTTTTTTTTTTTTTTTCTTTTCGCCTCCCTGCAGGCTGCAACTGTCAGTCCGAGTTCACAGACGGCACCTGTGAGGATCTGACCGGTCGCTGCTTCTGCAAACCGAACTACAGCGGCGAGAACTGCGACTCCTGCGCCAGCGGCTTCATCAACTTCCCCGACTGTTACCGTGAGTCGCAGCGACAGACGCGCTGAATAAAACCGTCTGAGCTTCACAGGTTTATGTCCCAAAACATTCAAATCCACCTTGTTGTGTGGAAATAAAGATTACGACTCTGTGTGTCCGACAGCAATCCCCACGTATCCCACCAACAACAACAACGGCGAGGCCAAACCAGCAGGCGAGATCATCAGTAAGGCTTTATTTTTACTTTATTTGTTATTTCATATATTTGGGTGTTGCCTCCTGTTGTTGGCTCTGGATCCTGGAGTAGTAAATCACATTTAAATGAAACTTTCCAGCAAGTATTTCGATGGAGAAGCGTGCAGATTAGTCCGGTCCGATCTTCTTCTGTTCCCACGTTCTCCTCTCACCCTTTCAGCTGCTGATGTTTCTGCTGTACGTCAGACGTTTGAGGGAGTTTTGGGAAAACCAGTGTTGTGTGAACAGAATGTGACAAACTGAAAACAGTGTTAGACTCAAGTCGGCGTCCTCCGCTGTCATATCAGCCTGTTTGTGTTCGGTTCACTGAGGGGAGTTTCTGTTTCTCACGATCTTAGAGAGTAACTGTGACCCGGTTTTCTGTCTTTCTGACCACCTGTTCTCTCTCAGCAGAAGGTAGATAAATAACTTGTGTTGTTAAGAAGCATCGCGGGCAGCAAATGTTTCTGTTCTGTGTCTGCAGACTGTGAGTGCAGCGCAGCCGGGACGGTGGATAACTCCTGCAGGCCGGATCCCAGAACCAGGACCTGCGTCTGTAAACCTGGTTTCACCGGCGACCACTGCGACACCTGCGCTCCTGGTTTCTATGGACTCAACTGTCAGGGTGAGAGACGGTCACACGGACTGAGGAAGATCAACTAACTTACTGTGATGACGTCACTGCGTCATCGGTGCTACACTCTCAGAAGCTGCGTCTGTTCTTCCAACAGGCACGCAGACAAAAATACAAAGTGTGAGAGTCAGAAATCCCAGCAGCTTTATTTATCTGTTTGTTTATCCTGTGTGAGTTTACCACCCAGGAGCAGCCTCACACACACACACACACACACACACACACACTCCTGAACAAACAGCATTCCACTGAGCTGTGTTAATAGTCTAACACCGTTTCCTTCAGTCGGTGAAGCTGCTGAACACACAGTCACATCTGAGTAAAGTCAACACACTCAGGTTCGTGTCTCTCTGCGTCTGTCTGTCTTTATCTAACTCGCCGTGCGTTTGTGTGTTTGTGCGTTTGTGTGTCTGCAGGCTGTCAGTGTTCAGGTCCCGGCTGTCAGGACGGGTCATGTGACCTGGTGACGGGTCACGCCGTGTGTCGGAGCGGTTTCCAGGGTTCCCAGTGCGACCAGTGTGCACCGGGCTACTTCAACTACCCGCTCTGCCAACGTGAGTCGCCTGAGGCTGAGATGATCATTTATCAGATCTGTTGTTGGTCTTTCTATACAGATTTATGAAATGAAAAAAACGAGTTTCCTGCTCTGTGTGTCTGTCTGCAGTGTGTGGCTGCAGCTCAGTCGGCTCTTTGCCCGAAGGCTGCGACGCGTCCGGTCGTTGTCTGTGCAGACCAGAGTTTCAGGGTCCTCGATGTGAGCAGTGCAGATCTGGTTTCCACTCCTACCCCAACTGTCAAGGTGCGCACACACACACACACACACACACACACACACACACACACCTGAAGGTCTGATTAAAAGCATCTGCCCCAGCTGATCCCGACACGCTGTAATAAAAAGAGGCTGAACACATGGAGTCACTTCACTTTACTCGCCTTCTTATGAAGTGTTATATTGCCTCGTTTAGTTTTATGAAGCTTTATTGAGGTCTCGCCTTTTCAGTGTGAAGAAAATATTCAAGCTAACATAATACAGCTGTACGGAAGATATACGAGACATCTCCAAGATATGGGACAGAGTTTGGTTGTAGGGTTGCTAGTTTGAATCCCTGGACTGGTTTTGATTTAAACATCCAGCTTCAATCGTGCTCCGAAAATGTAGATTTTTCTGCAAATAGAAGGGAAGTATTTCAGATTCGCCGCCTCGATGTTTTCCCAGTGTGCACCTGTGATCCTCGCACCTCATTGGACACCAGCTGCACCGCGTCGGGTCACTGCCACTGCCGGCCCAATTACAGCGGCGCGTCATGTGACCAGTGTGCTCCTGGTTACTACGGTTACCCCAGCTGCACACGTAAGTCCCCGAAAACGTAATCGTCATTGCTGATGATGTTACTTCTCCCAGGAAGTAATTTCACCTGTTTGCTTCGAGTCTACCTGTGGACAAAATAATAGAAACACCTGTAAATCAATATATCTATATATTGATCCATAAATGATTAATAACCAGAGCGTATTTTGTGTCTGCCGCAGCCTGTCAGTGCTCTGCAGAAGGTTCCCGCTACATCAGCTGTGACCAGGTGAGCGGACAGTGTGTGTGTCTGCCCAGCGTGGTGGGACTCAGGTGTGACAGCTGTGCACACGGCTCCTACGGCTTCCCCAACTGCCAAGGTGATAACACACACACACACACACACACACACACACACACACACACACAGACACAAGGTAAACATGATAGAAGTGAGGTGTGACAGAAGCTTCTCTTCGATAAGTTGAATTGATTACTTGTCTAATTGTTGCGGCTCCTCTGGTGTTTGTGTTAGTTATCTAACTTAAAAACAAGAGGAGAAACTTTATGTATTATATGTGTTATATTAGATGTCTGACCAGGTTAGTGAGTCGGCTACAACTACAACAAAACAAACTATTTTTGTACAGGAAACGTTAATAATTAGCGTCTGTGTCATGGGACCATGTCTACCGTATCTGACAACAGGACAGTTAACATGCTAGATAACTTACAAACATCCGAAATTAAGACATTTTTGTCTTCATTGTTTTTAAAGCTGGAACCTGTCACCCTGCCGGCTCCGCTCCTTATGCTGTACAGAGACCTGTGGTGAGTCGTCATGTGTTCGTCTGTTTTTTAGCTCATTTTGTAATGAAAGTAATGACTGAGAGATGAATGAAAGTGAAGAATCTTGGATCAGAGACTTGATGCAGCAGTTTAAATGTGCTGTTTCGTCATGTTTTATCTGTGTAGCCTGCACATTAACTGACAGGTGGAATATTAATGTGTTATTTGTTTATTCTCCTCTCAGGGTCAGTGCGAGTGCCGTCCACATGTGGAGGGTTTGGCCTGTGACACATGTAAACCTCTGTACTGGAATCTGTCTCCTGACACTCCTGAAGGATGCTCCAGTGAGATATACCTCAAACACACACACACACACACACACACACACACACACGTCTCCAACATGTCATGATTGTGAATGAACTTGTTTTCTTTCCGCTGCAGACTGTGAGTGTAACATCGCAGGTACTCTCAGCGGTGTTGCAGAGTGTTCACAGGTGAGAGAATTCAACTCTGTTGTTTTCTGCTTTAAGTCTCGATGAGGAAACGTATGTAGATCTGCACAGGCTTTAATAATAACTACATAAAAACAGCGCTGATGGTCTCGTTGGCAGTAAGATCGTAACAATGGCAGGTTTCGCTCTGCATGTCAGGTTGAACCAGTAATGAAAAAAAAAGAATGAATAGTGGCCTCGTTCTCAAACAAAAGCCTTTTAATAGATGAGTCCTTGTGCTTCCTGTTATCTTATGATTAATATGAATCTCTTTCTTTGTTCCTGACAGGAAACCGGTCAGTGTTTCTGTAAACCGAACGTCTGCAGTGGACCCTGCTCCACCTGTAAGGACGGCTACTACAACATGCAGGAGCAGAACTACTTCGGCTGCCAGGGTGAGTTCTCACCTGATCAGGCTTGATTAGACTATTTATCTGGTCTGGTATGGAGAGGAGAGGGAAGGAAAGGAAAGGAAAGGAAATGAATGGAAGGTGAGGAAAGGAAAGGAAATGGAAGGAAATGAAAGGAAAAGGAAACAGAAAGGAAAACGGAAAGGAAAGAGAAACGAAACGAAACGAAAGGTAAAGGAAGGAAATGAAAGGAAAAGGAAACGGAAGCGAAAGAAAAAAGAAACGAAAGGAAAGGAAAAAGAAGGAAATGAAAGGAAAAGGAAACAGAAAGGAAAACGGAAAGGAAAGAGAAAGGGAAGGGAATAAAGGGAAAAGGAAAGGAAGAAAAGGAAGGAAATTAAAGGAAAGAGAAAGGAAAGGGAAGGGAATGAAAGGTGCTGCCATCTTGTATTTGTCGACCTGTTATTGACATTTTGTGTGTCTTGTGTTTTCAGGTTGCCAGTGCGACGTCGGAGGCTCAGCCGGTCAGTCGTGTGGCGAGAGGAACGGACGCTGTCGCTGCCGACCCAACGTGGAGGGACCGAAGTGTAATCTGTGAGTTTAAACAGCTGCAAGACTGATCGGAAAAGAATTTAAACGTCATTGTATCGTCAGTATATTATCAGATAACTGAGACGATAAAAGGCATGGATCTGGAAGACTTGATTTCCCTCGAAAATCTAAACCAGCACTTGTGTTTTTCTGCGTCAGGCCTCGTCCGGATCACTACTTCCCGGATCTCCATCACCTGAAGTTTGAGATCGAGGAGGGAACCACGCTGGACGGCCGACCGGTGAGATTCGGCTACAACCCTCTGGAGTTCAAGGACTTCAGCTGGAGAGGTTACGCTCAGATGTCGCCCATCCAGGTAGGAACATGTTACCACTAGTCCAGTGCAGATTTGGTTGGATAAAACAATTAAAATATGATTAAATATATATAACGTAGACGTTTCAAGCATTGAATACTCCAGATTATACATTGTTTTTCTTGCAAACTCACAGATTTATTCTTTACTTAAATTTAATGACAGTAAAATGAATGATATGTCTTTTAATTTGTTTTTATGAGTTTTGTGTTTTATACTTTGTGTATTTTGTGACTGTGGCCCCTGATTTATTCTCCTCCTGCATGAAACAGACATTTAACTGGACATTTAAAGGGATATTTCTCTTTGATAGAGTAACTTCTCAGCACATATTCCTCCAAACAACATGTGAAACTCGTCTTCCTCGTCTTGAAGCATCAAGTGGATCTTGTGGAAAGATATTTTTAAAGATTAACTAGTTCTTAGTTTTGATGTAAGTTTGTGCTGAAAAGTGTTGAATCAAAGAGAAATATGTTGGGTTGTATTTTGTTTTTCTGTGTTTCTTGCTGGTTCGCTTTTATCGGTGAAGGTGAAGCTTTTAAAGTCTTGCTTTTGGTTTCTTCCCTCTTCTTGTGTCGGTGTGTTTTCCCTTCTCCCTCCTTCGTGTATTCTCTGTTATCTTCCTCTTCTATCTTCTTCTTCTGTGGTATGTGTACTTCTTTCTTTCCGTACGTCCCTGCCTCCCTTGCTCGCGGGTCTTTCGGCAGTCCAAAGTGTTGGTGTCGGTGTCGGTCAGCTCTCCGGACCTCTTCCATGTGGTGCTGCGCTACGCCAACAGGGTTGGTTCGGACGTTCTGGGCCGGGTGTCGGTGATCGAGGACGGCAGCTGGAGCTACTACTGTGGTAACTGTGAGTGCTGAATGGGGCTCTTCTTCTTCTTCTTCTTCTTCTTCTTCTTCTTCTTCTTCTTCTTCTTCTTCTTCTCTCATCCTCTATCACTCGTTCCAGTGTTGGTAGTTGGTAGTTAGAGTCCTCTTCTTCTTCTTGTGTGTGTGGTGGTTGGTGGTTGTGAACGGTTGCTGGTGGCGGCTTCTCCTCCGTCTTCTCTCACCTTCCGGGCCACAGATCAGTACAGAGTTCAGGGATTTAAGACTAAGGATTTTCTTCTTCTTCTTCTTCTTCTACCCTCCACACTTCTTCTTCTTCTTCTTCTTTTCTTCTCTCCCACTCGCCTCTGCTGTAGACGGCAGTGAAGCTTCAGGTTTATGTGAACGAGGCAGACGTCTATCTGACTCGCTTCATCCTCAGATATGTTAACTCTGAGGGCGCCACCTCCAACGGTAAAATAACAGCCTATCAGGTCAACCGCAGAGGTAGGTGTCCACCAATCAGGAGAGAGAGCATCAGAGCGACTGTTGTGATGTGTGTTTGAGTGTTTGAGTGTTGTTTCTAGCACACTACCACATCATGTTTGTATTTTTATTGAATTTTAATGATTTTGAATCGTTTCAGTGTTGTTGCTGTGAGGTTAACACCTCATGTTTCTGGTGTGTGTGTGTGTGTGTGTGTGTGTGTGTGTTTTCTAGGTTCAGAACAGTCCAAACAGATCGTCTTTGCTCCCAGCGTGGAGCCGACGTTCGTCAACGTTCCCCAGAACAACTTTGTGGAGCCGTTTGTCCTGAACCCGGGAACCTGGACCGTGGTGATCGAGGCTGAGGGGATCCTGCTGGTGAGACACACACACACACACGGACACGGACACACATGGACACACACACACACACCGGTCACTGTAAAACATCTTTTTTCACACACACAGGTGACACGATAATGGAGCGTTAGCACTCAAAGCCGAGGGATAAATAATAATCACGTTTTGCTGAGATAATGTCGCATTTTAACCACTGCAACCCCCAGAAACATGTCAGCACAAGATGACAAAATGAGTTCAGGTTTGCACAGTTTGTATTTATTGTTCATAAACCCAACAACACTGTGCTCCTGCTCTGTTTTGCCCTCAGGATTACCTCGTCCTGCTGCCCAGCGCCTACTACGAAGCTCCCATCCTGCAGATCAAAGTGACCGAGCCCTGCACCTACAGCGCTGCACCTGACGCCAGCCAGAAGTACGTATGCACCAATATCATTTACTAAAATCAAATAAACAGTTACTGGAGGAGGAACAAAAATGATCGATTGAGGGCTGGGAAGTCTTTACTGTTTTTTAACTAGCGCACCTTTTTCGACTAACGTGTTTTAAACTCCACCATTGAAGGAAAAGTTTTAGGAAATATGTTTATTCACTGTGTTGCTGAGAGTAAGATATGATCAGTGCCACTCTAACATCTGTACAGTAGATAATGCATGAAGCTACAGCCAGCATGCACTTAGCTTAGCTTAGCTTAGCTTAGCAGAAAGACTGGGAACAGAGGGAAACAGCTAGCCTGAGGAATAAGTTGTACGTGGGACTATTTCTTGGCTGAGCGCGATGACTTCCTGAATTCTCCACTGGTTACCTGGTAACCACCTGATGAAGACACTCACGAGATGAACGGCCCTGTGTGTGTGTGTGTGTAGCTGTCTGCAGTACAGGTATCTGTCTCTGGACTCCTTCCCCTCCATCTCCGGCAACGACGCCAACTGCGTCAACGACAACCACCTGCCTCGCCCCTGCCCGACCGAGAGGGTCACCCCTCGTCACCCCGACATGGCCGTCTGCAGTGGCTACGATGTAAGAGATGAACAATGTTGGTGCAGGGTGATTTTTTTTTTTTTTTTAATTCAAGAGGTAGGAACAAAAGCCGTTAACCTTTATTCCCTTTTCTTTTCTGCTGCAGATCAGCGTGGAGATGCGAGGGCGCCTGCCGTCTGCAGGCGAACACGTTCTGGTTGTAGAATATTCCAGCGAGGACGAATTACCCCAAACTCTGTCCGTCGCTGTGAACATGCCGGGAGCTCGAACACACCAGCACCGCGTCACTCTGCTGCACTGCAAGTACAGGTACGGAGACGAGCTGACCTGAGAGGATTTTTACTTAATAAGTGTCTTCATTTTTCTTTACTTTAAATGATGAATTTTATAAAATACAAAGGAAGAGAGAAAAAGAGCGGAACAGAAGTCTAGTCTCAGTTTTAGACCTCTTAGAGTGACATGTTTGAATGTTTGGACATTTCACATTATAAGGGACACGATGCAAAGAGACAACAAAGAGATTAAACAGATGTAATGATGAACAGCTGACAGGATGCTGTGTTTAATCTGTCTGCAGTCTGGTTTTCCTGCTGTGTGTGGACTCAGCTGGTTCACAGCTCACCGTCACTGTCTCCACTTTATTAAGTCCGTCAACAGCTCTTAATCACTGTGTGTGTGTCTGTGTGCGTAGCTTCCTGTGTCGAGTCGTGGCCGTCGACGAGCAGAACAGAGTGGCCGTCCTCTCTCTCCCCGCCGACGCAGAGATCCAGCTCATCTCCGAACAGGCCAGCTTCTTCCTGGTGGGAACGGTTTTAAGATGGTTTCGAGCGTAAAACGTAAAGCTGAAGATGAAGGAAGTGACTAAACATGATTCTGTCTTGTGTGTTTCCTCGTCGTCTTCAGCACAAAGTGTACCTGGTGCCTAAAGATCAGTTCACCATGGAGCACGTGGAGCCTAAAGTCCACTGCATCAGCACTCACGGGCAGTTCTCACCTGACAGGTAAAGCAGCTAAAAAGCATACCATCAAAACTCCCCTCATGAAATATTCACATTTTTTTCACCATACGCTTCTTCTTCTTCTTCTTCTTCTTCTTCTTCTTCTTCTTCTTCTTCCTGCAGCTCCTCCTGCGTCCCCTCGCGCTTCCAGACCCCGTCGGACTCGCTGGTCCTGAAGGAGGGTCAGAGCTCCTCCATGCAGGAGCCCATCCTGGCCTCCCCAGCAGCTGCTCCTCCTCTGTCCTACCAGAGTGACGCTCCGACCTGGACCGGAGGAGACCGACCTCCTCATGGAGCCGATAACAGCGACCACGTCCGGCTGGATTCAGTGCAGGTACGGACGCTGATGGAGGAAGAAGCAGGGCTGCAGATTTTAATGTTGGACTGTGTTTGTTTGGTCCATTTAGTCAGCTGGAAGTAACTGTCATCACCTTCCTTACCCAGAATGCAGCGGTGTACTCGACCCGTGTCCACGCCCTCGGACGTTACGTCTTCATCCTCCACTATCACCAGCCTCACCACCCCACCTACCCCGTGCAGGTTTACATCAACGGTGGACGGATCTGGCAGGGTAAGAGCCGAACGAACTTTTAGAAAGCAAACGTGTAACACTGAGTAAAAGTCAGCCCAGATTATATTTGTGCTCCTGTGCTTCAGGTCACGCCAACGCCTCCTTCTGTCCGCACGCTTACGGCTGCCGTAACGTCCTGGTTTCTGAGAATCAGATCATTCTGGATGTGACCGACCACGAGCTCTTCCTCACGGTTCAGATTCCTGCCGGCAAAACGCTGTGGCTGGTTAGTTCTCACTGCTTCACTGCTTTTATTTGTCTGCTGTTCGTTTTCCAAAATCATCTGACTTTTCTGCACAGTGCAACAATTAAAGTACCCTCTTCCTCTCCCCCCTCCATCCTCCTCGGTCGTGTCTCTGCAGGATTATATTCTGGTCGTGCCCGAGTCGAGCTACAGCTCCAGCCACCTGAACGAGGAGCCTCTGGATAAATCATACGACTTCATCAGCAACTGTGGCCAGAACAGCTTCTACATCAAGTCAGTGTCTCAGCAGGAGTTTAACAGATCATAGCAGAGCTGAGCTGGTTTGTCTCGGCTGTTGTTGCCACTTTTATTTTCTTTAGAAACATTTTTTCACTTCCTCCTCCTTCTCTCCAGTCCCACCACCGCCTCTCCGTTCTGCCTCGGCTCGGCGGTGTCTCTGTCCGCCTTCTTCAACAACGGGGCGATGCCGTGCGCCTGCCACGAGGTCGGCGCCGAGAGCGACACCTGCGAGCAGTTCGGCGGTCAGTGCAGCTGCAGGCCAAACGTGATTGGCCGGGACTGCTCCATGTGCGCCACGGGCTACTGGGGATTCCCCAACTGCAGACGTGAGTGGCTGAGACGTGATTTATTAATATGGCCGTCTGATGATGAGTCACTTATATTTAGGTAACTTCATCCTTAACAAAGTTTTAGTTGACTAAAAGTATTTATTTTCTTATTTTAGTCCATAAAAAACTCATTATTTTAACCTCAAGAAAATCAGTTTTAAGTGTTTTAGTCTCTTGAGTCAGTTTAGTCGGATGATTAAGTTGATCTCCTTAGAGAATAAAATTATTTTGTCAGTACCAACTGGTACTGTTATAAGAGAATCCAGTAATATATTTATTGTTTGGTTTTAAAGCCCTGAACTCACTGTTTTTTTATTTTATGTGCAAGAAATGTGTGTAAATAAGAAATTAAAGACGTATGAGCAGTATGAGTCTTTGCCCCAGTTCCTCTCACGCAGGGGTATTTTCAGGTCAGGCGCCTGAATATTCCCTCAGAAAAATATGTGTTAAGTGTAATTTTTGCATTTAAAATGTGTGTAATAGTAATTCAGGGTTATCAAACTCTTATAGATTGACAGTTGAGGTAGAACATTCATCTCAGGCCAACAGCAGCTTTGAATTTTACTTTGTGCTGGACTGTGATCGCAGGAGAAAGAACATCATTGTTGATTTATTCTTGAACTAAAATTCTCTTCCTCTGTAACTCATCGTCTCTTCGCTCCAGCCTGTAACTGTGGCACGAGGTTGTGCGAGCCGGTGACCGGTGACTGTATCTGCCCACCGAGGACGCTGCGACCCGAGTGCACCCAGTGTGAGCCCCAGACGTTCGGCTGCCACCCGGTTGTTGGCTGCGAGGTCTGCAACTGCTCTCGTCCGGGCATCGTGTCCCCCGACGTGAGCTGTGATACGCTCAGCGGACAGTGCAGGTGAGACGAGACGAGACAGATGAGACTGTACAAGTTGTTTGTGCTGAGTTTCCCTCATGGCTGATTGCAGGTGATTCAGATCACCTGCTGACTCCTGATTGAGGAGTGGAAGCAGCTTTGGGGCGTTTCCCTCCCAGCCAATCAGAGTCAGTGTTAACCTCTCTGTGAAGGCTTAAAGGAGGCGGAGACTCACAGGTGGTTTTCACCTTCATTCTGAACCTCAGTCCCCTTTCATGGTCAGCCAGAACTTCTGGTCTGTTTAGGTCCTCTTTTGTTTTCTTGTCCGTCCACAACTTTGCGTGAGGAAACTGTGTGTATAAAAAAACAAGCTGCCGTTCACCTTCAGCTTACCTTTTTATTCCCCCTGGGTTTTATTGGACTCTATTGTTTATTATACCCTGAGGAGACATTTGTTTGTTGGGCATTTCCCCCAGATTTTCATGTTTTGTGTGTATATTCGTATGCAGGTCGGGCTGCCAGCACCGCCACAATATGAAGAGTGATTATTCACCTCAGTAACATGAAGAAGACCCGCTCAGCACCACCACACACCAAAACAATAACTTCAGTCTTCTCATTTACCTTCAGTTTAATGCTTCTTGTTTTCTTCAGAAGCCATAAATCACCTGCGTCTGTCTCTCTGCCCACACTGTGACGGGAAAAAAAAACAACATTTCTGTTTCAGCAGGTTCATCTCTCAGATGTCAAGGCCCCCGTTTGGGAAATACCTAAAAAGGCAGTTATTCCTCTGCCCGTTTGTGTTTCCTGACACAGTCTTGGCCGCCGCTCTCGCTCGGTTGATGTGACGCCCGGCTGTACTTGCCAACTCTCGTCTGTGTTGTGTGGAAGCTGCAGGTTTATAAACGTGCTTCTTCTGAAGTCTGCCAAGATTTTATTCACCCTTTAGTGTTTAAATCTTGATGATTGGCCTCATTTGACACTGTTGTTCCACTAAACCTTTTCTGGAAGCTGCCAGTCGGCCTCATTCATGTTCACAACATCAGTCTGGTTCAGAGGAGGATCAGTAATTGTTGCAGGTCTCTCCTTCATCCAGACTTCAGCCTGAAGAAACAGACGCTCCACTAACAGCTGTTACTGGTCGGTCGATGACTGAATGCCACAAAATCTTTTATCTTCATTCCGTCTTCCTTTCCTTTATAGATAGTTAGGAGGATTGACAGGGCAAATCTTAGCTGATGTTACGAGAATACCTCTTATTTTTAATTGGGAGACGTAAATAAGTAACTTTTAACAGTTGATGGAAGATGCCTCATAAAACTCAACATGTTAGCGTCGGAGAGGAGGTTGATGCTTCGTGTTTCTTATCTTTCCAAATAATTGACTGGGCCGATAATTATGCGATCAAACAAGTCAGATCTGACACAATATCAGTGATGAACCTGCAATCACACCGTGAACACGAGCTTTTACTAAATGGATGTGAAGAAAACAATAATTTGTGAACCTTCTCTGTCGTTACATTTCATTTATTTTAACTGATAGAAAAAATGAGATATGTGTTTAGTATTGGTGACTTCCTGATGTTGGTGCATGTATTAAGAGTGCTCTTCTCAGTTAATGTAATCTACAACATGTTCATCTCTCTGATTCTGTGCCTGTTGCTCTGTTTTTATTTTATTTCTGTCTTTCTCTCTGTAAACGTTTTCTCTGTCCTCCAAACTTTCTGCCAACATATTTACCTTTTTCCATCTTCTGGCGCGTCTTCCCTCTTTCTTCTCCACATCATCTATGGTTTTTTTTTTTGTTTTGTTTTTTTGCCTCGCTGCAAACATCAAGGCATTTAGATACCTTAAATCATTTTAACATGATTCACACACACACACACACACACACACACAGATACATTGAGGAATGTGTCAGCTTTGTCGGGACAAGACAAGGATGTAAAACAGGACACGTTCTTCTCTGCCTGAAGACACTAAAGATCACAGCAGCTGGTGTGCGCACACACACACACACACACACACACACACACTTGCATGTACCTTGCAGTCAGCTTTGTCTGTTCTATCTATTTAACGATATTAATCATCAGTTAGTCAGATGACTGAGAGCAATAAACATTTCATCTGCTTCAAGACTGAAATTGGATTTAGCCCTCAAAGTTCAAAGGTCAAAGATTTCCACTTTATCTTGACGGTTTGTTTCTCAAACATCAACGCCTGTTAACTTTATTTAACAGATGTAAGAACAACGTCGTCGGCCGTCAGTGCGACCGCTGCGCTCCTGGTTTCTACGGTTACCCCAAGTGCAGGCCGTGCGACTGCAACGAGGCCGGAACCGAGGAGGACGTGTGTGACTCCTTCACAGGACAGTGTCTGTGCAAGGTGAGGCGGCGCGCACACACACACACACACACACACACACACACACAAACACACACACACACACACACACACACACACACACACACACACACACACACACACACCTCCAGCACCCACAGTGTGTTCTGACCCGCTCTTTGTCCTCCACCACTGCAGGAGAACGTCCAGGGTTCTCGGTGCGATCAGTGCAGAGTCGGCACGTTCCACCTGGACCCGACCAACCCGAAGGGCTGCACCAGCTGCTTCTGCTTCGGGGCCACGGACCGATGTCGCAGCTCCGACAAAAGACGCACTGAGGTACGTCTAAACTCTAAAACTAAACTCGGCATGTCCCTGCACGCTGTTAAAGGACGTCTCTAAAACCAAACTGACTCCCACTCAGAATTAAGACATTTCTGTTTATTTTAATCGATGGCTCTTCTGTCGTTCTCCCTGTAGATCATGAACATGGAGGGCTGGGTGTTGCTCGGCGCGGACAAACAGGAAGTACCGGTCGTGGTGTATCCGGGTCAGGATCTCGTAGAGGCCGATCTCAGCGACGTGCCCGACGTCTACCAGGACCTCCACTGGCACGCTCCGAAGACTTACCTGGGAGACAAGGTGAGAGAGGAGGGACGGCCCGTGGAGAGGTTCTGTTCAACTGAAAAATACTCGAGGAGGAAATTTGAGGGGATGTAAAACACAAAACAGAAGCAATATTGGTGGATTCGTAAATATGTGCATTTGAGTTTTCTGCATCGTTGGAGGATATTTTGTGCCCCAGAGATAAATGATCGACATGTGTTTTTAATAACCTTTGCGCTCCAGTTATCAGGTGAGATATATCAGAGCCGTCTGTCTCTAAAACATCTGGAGACGAAGCGGAGGTGTTTGTTGTCATTAATCATTGAAGGTTGACTGAAGATGATTCTTACAGATGTCAAGATTTAATGACTGATAATCAAAATAAATCCAGAACACGCAGAGGGAGATCACGAAATCACGGTTTGTTTGTGTCAAAGAAGACGAAGTTTTCCTGTTGAGGGTTGGACTTTGCTTTGCTCGAGGAACTCTTTAAAAACTAAATTACAAGTGTTTGTTTCCGAAGAACAAGAACTTCTAGAGGGGTGAAAAGTCTCAAACAAAAAGCCAGATCTAAACAATTTACTTTTACAAGTATGATTTATTTCTGGGAATAAATTGATTTGCTCTTTGCTGAGAGAGAGGATGAAGAGGAAGATCAGCACCGCTCTCATGTCTGTGTGTTCAGTATATTAAGATATAATCAGGTGAGGGTTAGCTTAGCATTAAGACTCCTGGTTCAGCATGTCACTCCCTTTTTAAACCATAATCGCACACATTAAAGAAGCTGCTCTTGAAAGATGCTGTAACTTGGCCTCGCCTTCGCTGTGACTCACCGGTGAAGATGATAGAAACACGAACACTCAGACGGTCACGTCTCTCGTCCTGATCCGGAGGCTCAGGCGAGATGTTTGGATACAGATCAGTGTTTCGTCTTCGACGTCCCGCTGCGCTTCATGAAGCCGCTTCAAACGCCGGCTGTGCCAAAACCTGCATGGTTACCATAGGAATGAAAGCACACGGGCCTCAGATCGTGTTTCCGTACAGTCTGAATGTAATCCACTGTTGTCTGGATTAAGCGAGAGATTAAACCTCTGTGTCTGTGTCTCCCTCCTTATTTATGTTTTCAGTCTGTTCTTTCCTCCTTAAAATTCCTTTTTGTAGTTTTACAGTTTGTTTTTTCATGTGAAAGTCTCATAAAACCACCATGTCACCCCCTCCAGGTCTCGTCCTACGGAGGTTCTCTGAGGTATCGTCTCCACACTCAGACCATGAGAGGCGACGTGTTGTCTCTGCCTGCAGAAGCCTCCAGGCCTGACATCATTCTCAAGGTGCAAAACACACACAAATACCCCCGAAACTGAGTCTGATTAGAAACATACACAGACACACAAACATGCATTCAGACGTGAAAGTTAAAAATGAATCCCTTGCCTCTTAAAATCCTCCCTAATCTGCTGTTTTTTGGTCGTCCTGCAGGGTAACCAGATGACCCTGGTGTTCATAGAGAGAGAGTACTCGTCACCTGAGGAGCCTCACCTGGGAATCGTTCACATGGTGGAGGTGAATTCTTCTGCACACACCATCACGAGTTGTTTAAGCTGCAGCTCCAGCCCACGCAGACCGGCAGCAACACGTCGGATTTGCTCCAAGAGATGGTTGTCTTGGTTTTTCTGTATTGATCACTCGAGGGAAACATGAGGTGGAAACAGGAGACGGGGAAAAGATTTAGCAGTTTTCTGACCTCAGGGTTAATTTATCCTCTCTCTGCTATCTGAAGCTGCTCGTATCGTTTTAACCAGAAACAGACGCGATGTTGCTCTCGCCAAATCCACCAGACTCCCTTTTAAGGAACAGTAATTATATCAGCATGAACCACACACTTCACTTAAACTCCACAGAAACAGAATAACAGTCAGGAACCCGTTCTAACGATCACTGACTCTGGTTCTGTGGAAATAAAAACCTTAATTCACAGAGTTGGATGTGAAAATGTTGACGGAGGGCGGACATCCGAAAAGAGTTGAACTGGAATGATGAACAAAGAACTTTTATTCTGATTCTGAAGAGTTTGAATGAAGTTTGCTTTACGATGTTAAAATGACTGTTTTTGTAAATGGAGTCTGGTGGATTTGAACGACAGAGCAGCTTTTTCTGGTTGAATAAAATGGATTTTACTCTGCAAGAAGAAGGTTGATCTCTGTGTCTCTGCACTTGGAATAACGAGTCTGAAGCTCTCAGTGACAAAAACAAAACGTTGACGATCACTGTGGAAACTCTTCGTCCTGTTTCCTCTCAGGGAAGCTTCCGTCACGCTCAGACCGGCAACTCGGTGTCTCGCGAGGAGCTGATGATGGTTCTGGTCGGTCTGGAGTCTCTGCAGATCCGAGCCCTTCACTCCCAGTCGGCTCACTCCGTGTCGCTCCGCGGCGCCGTGCTGGAGGGCGCCAAGGACCTGTCCGCCGGTCGCCATGCCAACAACGTGGAGATCTGCATGTGTCCCGCCAACTACCTGGGCGACTCGTGTCAGGTGAGGGAACCGCCAGGAGAGTCAGTCAGTCTTCTATTATTAGATCTCCAGTTTTATGTTCAAAAGCATGATAATGTTTTGAAGAAGTTGGTGAGTCAAGAAAGTTAAAGAACATCTTTAACTTTATTTATCATTTTGTGATGTTAAACATGTTTGTAGAAAACAAATTAGAGTTTTATAATCAGTTCTGATAAAAAGAAAATGTCAGTTTCATCATAAATCAGTTTATTCAGGTATTTCTTTTAGCAAAGATGTAAACGTTTTGATTATTATTTTCATTTACAAATTACACATTTTGGGGAGTTTTGAACAAAACAAGTAATTTGACGACAGCTCACATCCTGGAAAATTTTAACAGCTTGTTAAAAATTATTTTCTGGCATTTTAGAAAGAAACGACCCAAAACATCAGTGTATAGCACATTAAAAACACAATTTACAATTCAAAATGTGTCACAAAGACAACATCTAACATTAAAATAAGATTTTTTTAAAAAGTAATGTGTTCAAAAATTGATAAAATAAGTAGTCAGAAGATTAATCATCAATCAATAATGTCAGTATTCGTCTCTCACGCTGCTGCTGATGTTTCCTGTGTAGAAATGTGCTCCAGGTTACTACAGAGACACCATCGGTCTGTTTCTGGGGAAATGCGTCCCGTGTAACTGTAACGGACACTCGGATCAGTGTCTGGACGGTTCTGGAATCTGTGTGGTGAGAATCTCTTCCTCTCTTCTTGACATCGTTCCTCCTCTAACACTGGTTTTTTAAGCTCAGTGTCATGGCCTCGTTCTCCTCTCTGACCATCAGGGCTGCCGCCACAACACGGACGGCGACCACTGCGAGAGGTGCCAGGGCGGTTTCCTCGGCAACAACACTCTTGACGGACAGGCGGTGTCGTGCTCCAGTTGTCCGTGTCCTCTGAGGGTCCTGTCCAACAAGTCAGTACAGTTTTACAGTCTCTCTGTCTCTGTTTCCTCCTCTGGTTAGTTTGTGTCATCTTCTCACAACCAGTTCCCTGATTCCTCCGATATCATACGAGTAACGTCTTGTGTTTTTGTTTCCCTCTGTGTAGTTTTGCAGAAGGTTGTGAGAAGAAAGGCGACAGGATGCAGTGTCTGTGCATGCCGGGCTACGCTGGGCCGCACTGTGAGAGGTAACGTGTTACGTAGTTTAGAGATTTAAACGCATCAGGAAATGACGAGAGAAAACCTTGTTTAAAAAAAAAACAAAAAAAAACACGTCCTGCTTTGTCTCCAACTCAGGTGCGCCCCTGGTTACTACGGCAACCCCATGGTGCTCGGCAGCACGTGCCAGCTGTGCCACTGCAACGACAACACCGACCCCAACATGCTGTTCACCGACTGCCACCCGCTGACCGGAGAGTGTCTGAGCTGCATGCACAACACGGCCGGGCCTCACTGCGACACCTGCGCACCTGGTTACTACGGAGACGCCATCACCGCCAAGAACTGCAGCAGTGAGTTCAGCGCTGTCCTCAGACCAGCTTCATTCGATCTATTCAGACTGTTTAGTTGTTCAGTAGAAGCTTCAGTTGAAGACAGAGAACAGCATGATGGATTCAAGTCCTTCAGAGATGGTTTTTTTCTGCAAATTAAAAATTATTTTTCTACTTCATTACAGAATGCGACTGTTCTCCATGTGGCACCGAGTCATGTGACCCTCACACCGGACAGTGTCGCTGTAAACCTGGAGTCAGCGGGCCGCGCTGTGAACACTGTGTGGTGAGAGGAGTTCTGTCCTAACTGTCCTAAAACCCGATACAACGAGCCGTGTCTCAGACAAACTAATCCAGGAAGTGTTACGCTCTGTCTTCTGCCTGAATCTCCTGTGTTGTTCCTCAGGACGGCATGTTCGGCTTCAATTCCTGCAACGGCTGTCGTCAGTGCGACTGCGAAGCCTCTGCGGCTCTCGTCCAGCCGTGTGACCCTCAGAGCGGTCAGTGCGCCTGTCAGCCCGGAGTCAACGGACCGAGCTGCAAACAGTGTGCTCCTGGACACTGGGACTACGGACCCAACGGGTGCAGGAGTGAGTGAATACTGAGGCTGAATATCAAAGCTGAGCTACTTTTATTTTATCCCAACTCAACTCGAGTCTTCTCTCCAACCCATTCAGAGTGCGACTGCAGAGGAGGTTCCTGCGACCCTCGCACAGGAGAGTGTCGCTGTCCTGACGGCATGATGGGAAAACAGTGTGACACCTGCTCACAGAAGTACAACGTGCCTGTCGACGGCCACCAGGGCATGCACTGTGAACGTGAGTCTAAACACTCGCACATTTTAGATGTGTGACTCACAACGAGAACAGAGCGATTGCAAATTCCAGGAAAGGTGAAATGAAGGGTGTGTGTGTTCCTTGCAGCGTGCGACAGCTGTGTCATCGTCCTGTTGGAGGATCTCGACAAAATGAATGACAACTTCCACTCAGTCGCCGGTCAGCTGAAGAGTCTCAACGCCAGCTCCATGGCCTGGGCTCAGCTGAACAACCTCAACAAGACTCTGGAGGACGTCGCTGTGAGTGCACACACACACACACACACACACACACACACATTAAAAGTAGACGTTGCAGAAAGTTGTTAAAAGATTTTCCCATGATTCTCCCAGCGGGCCGTAGAGAACTACAACAGCACGCTGGACGAGAGCCGGAGTCGAGCCGAAATGCTGGACGCTGAGATCATGAACATCAACGATGACATCAGTGAACTGCAGGACAAGGTCAGACACACACACACACACACACACACACACACACACACACACATACACACACACACACACTTTCTCAGGCAATCTGGATAAATTACACATCATTTATTTGAAGGCATTAGCAGATCCTGACTGCAAAATAGTGGATCTCAACATATCCGTCTATCTGTGAGATTGTTGAGTTCAGAAAACAAAAATATTGAATATAACATTTTTATTCTCCTTTTGGTACATTTCTGTGAGTGATGATTAAGAAATACGTTGATGATTACTGGAATTTTAAGTTTTGCCCACATCGTTTCTTATTACAGAACAGAGAAAGTGAGAAAACCTTTTTTTATACCTCTCCTGCAGAAAAGCAACAACTATTTCTTTTTTTAAAAAAATATTGAGGAGGAGTCTCCAGTTTTTCGTCTTGTTCATGCCACAAAATAAATAGTCTGTTTTCATGTAGCAGTGAGCGTGTTGTGACGTCCTTGGTGTTTTTCAGACGATGGGGATGATCGACCGGGTCAGTGACCTGCGGGACAGTACCAACAACACACACCAGAGGGCAGAAGACCTGCTGTCCTTCATCAACAACATCACCATGGACATAAACGGTAGGACGACGAAGAAAAAGCGCTCATCTAAACCTCTAACAAACATTGCTCATGTCTCATTCCCCCCTAGAGAAGATTAAAAACCAGACGACTGATCAGATGCTGTTCTGTCTCCACAGATATCATGCTGATGGCGAACCGGTCGTCACTGAATAAGACGGAGGCAGAGCAGGACGATGACGAGCGGGAGAGGAAGATGAGGGAGGTTGAGGCCATGCTGAGGGAGATGAGATACAGAAGCTGCGTGGGACAGAAGAAAGTGGCCAACAAGGAGAAGACCGAGGCGGAGAAACGTGAGTTTATCCACTCCGTCAACACAAACTGTAGATAACAGATTGTAGATGTGATCATCTCACTCTCCGCGTCCTCTGCCAGTGCTGGATCGCGTAAATAAGGAGCTGGCGGGTCGTCAGGGAGAAAACAACGACTTGGCCAAAACTATCAGAGACCGTCTGACTCGCTTCAACTCGGAGATGATGGATCTCCGAGACGCGCTGAACGAAGCCGTGAACAACACCGCCAGAGCCTCGGAGATCAACAACGTCAACGAGAAAACCCTGGAGGACAACAAGGTGAGCCGGGAGACCAACAAAGAGCGGTAAAGAGAGGAGTAAGAGGACGAAAAAAAACACTGACTGTGTCTCCGTCACAGAGGAAGATCGAGGACCTGCTGGAGAAGCAGAAGGAGGTGAATGACCAGCTGCAGATGGCCGAAGATGACGTCGCTCAGGTGAACGACGTGCTGACCATGCTGCACGACTCCAAAGAGGTGAGAGCCAACAGACACACACACGGCGGTATTTCCTGTCACACACCTGCTGTTTCAACTCCACTTTTCAGAGGTGATGACATGTGACAGGGTTTCTTATCTGGACTCAACGTAGAGATGTTGCAGCCGCGCTGTTTGTCTCTCTTTGACGCTTTAACGTCTTTCTCAGGAGTACGAGCGGTTGGCGGCCAAGCTGGACGGCGCCAGGACCCCGCTGGCAAAGAAAGTGCAGGACTTCGGTTGGGTCGACTCCAAGATTCCTCTGGTGGAGGAAGCAGAGAAACACGCTGAACTGCTGAACGCTTTGGCCATGAACCTGTCCAGGTACAGGACTTCTTAGCTACTGTTTATTAAGTGTGTTAATCTGGTAGAGGAGACGGACAAACAAGACCGATCGCCGTCCCTCGTGGTGACAAAAACGCTGTTAGTAAAGATGTTCTGTAAGGAAATTCCTTCAAAATGATAAATTCAACTGCAAGTAAAAGTATTTGATCAGCTACTTTTGATCGACTTGTCCCTCTCCTGTCGCGTGGAATACATGAGTGAGCTGTTTTCTTGGTTTTTCTGCAGTCTGGTTGAAGAAACCAAGAGGGACGGATTTGTGGACATAACAAACACTTACAACAAGATCATCAACAGCATCAAGGCGGCAGAGGAGGCCGCCAAGATGGCCGACAAGGCTGCCAACGACACTTTGGAGGTACAGGACACACAGAAACACTTTTATTGTTTCCTCCGTGTGACCTCATGCGTGCACACATTAAAATTACCTTCACGGCTGGCTTCAAATTGTGTCTTTGTTCTTGTCAGGCTTGTAATATTTGTGTGTTTGCGTGCAGAACATAAAGGACCAGGACCTCAGCCAGGTCGCCAAATCTCTGAGGAACCACAGCATGGAGCTGAAGGACGAGGTTGAGAAGTTAGATGATGAGCTCAACAACGGTAAACACAACACATCTCCACACCGTCTTTATCCAAGTGGTTCATGACATCAGGTAAAAGTCGGGTGTTAAATCTTCGTCTCGTTTGTTGTTTTTCAGACCTGAAGCCGCAGCTTGAAGACGCCAAGAGGCGGCTGGACGAGGCGAAAACCAAACAGGCTGATGTGATGAAGGACCTGGAGACGGTTCAGAACAACCTCAACTTCACTCTGAGTACGCACGTCACACACACACACACACACCAGCAAAATTACTCTAAATGTCTTAAAATGAAGAAAACGGTAATGAAGGAATCAGTCGTGGATTCATCTCGTCTTTACTTCCGTCCTTCTGTCTCTGCCATGAGCAGATGTGAGTCAGGAGATCAGCGATGCGAAGCGTGCGGCGGATGTGGCGAACACCACGGCCACGCAGGTCAACGATGCCCTGCGTCCCATCAAAGAGCAGCTGGACCAATGGCAGCAGACCTACGGAGACGCCAACGCCACCAGCGATGACATCAACAACGCCCTGATGGAGGCCAACAAGACCGGTAGGAACCTGAAGGAGAAGAAGAAGAAACATATTTAATTTACTGATTTCCCTCCACGACCTCCCATCCTGTCTCCTGTCTTCACTCTGTCCTGTCCAACAATGTCATGGAAAACGTTTCAGAAACATAAACAACAGCAAACTATTAAATAAATCATCAACGTGCAAACGAATGTGTCATTTAAGGCGACGCTTGTCTGTCCTCAGTTCACTCGCTGGGTGAGACGATTCCCTTGCTGATGAAGAAGCTCGACAAACTGCAGAATCACTCGGTACAGATGCCAAACATCTCCGAGAACATCGACCGCATCCGTCAGCTCATACAGCAGGCGCGAAACGCCGCCAGCAAGGTACACACACACGCACACACACACACACACACACACACACACACACACACACACACACACACACACAATTAATAACGTCTGTCTTCCAGCAGTCTCTGATGTTGTCGGTGCCCCTTTTCTCCTCCACTCTTCTCCGTCCAGGTCAGCGTTCCCGTGAAGTTTAACGGGGAGTCGGGCATTCAGGTCCGTACTCCACGTAACCTTGCTGACCTGGCATCCTACACCTCCATCAGGTTCTACATCACTCTGCCGGAGGCGGCCCGAGCGAGGCGGCAGGACAGCAGCGTCAAACAGTTTATCTTCTACTTCGGCAACAAGGATGTAAGCATCACCACTGCAACCGAGGAGCTCCTCTTGTGCTGTTTAAACTGTTTAATCTGATGTTTTTGTGGCAGTTTGGTGTTTTTGAGGGGTGTTTGTCGTTCATTTCTGTCCGTCCGGTGTTTGTAGTCCAGTACGGAGTTCATGGGCTTGACGCTGGAGGGGAAGAGGCTGCACTGGTACTTTAACGTCGGTGGAGAAACTGCTGATGTGTCTAGTAAGGAAGACATCAAGTCTGATGGAAACTTCGACAATATTGTGATAGACAGGTAGGAAACCCACATACACACCATAAAATATGAATGCATATATAGATATGTACTCATTATGACAAGATGACAGACATTTACATTTTTTAACAAATCTGGAAAACACGCCGAAGAAAAACTTTCCCAGAAAAAAATCAGGGCAAAATATTTTCAGGGAAAAATGTTTTCATGGATGGAAATTTCTATATTAATATCTTCCTACCTTTCCATGTGTGTGAATGCAGGATCCTTCAGTATGGCAGGATGTCCGTGTTGTCAGAAGGTGGCAATGAGTGGCAGACAACGAGCTACAAAGCCGAAGTGGAGGCTAGAGGAGATCAGGGGCTGCTCAACCTGTCCACCAACAACACTGTTTTCTATGTGGGAGGATACCCGAGTACTTTCAAAGTAAGTGCACAGAGGGCTGCGTGCTGTTGTTGTGGTTGATGGGCTCAGTCATGGTGAGAGTCGGAGTATTCATGCACATCCAGTACACATCCGCTGGTGCTGACTTCCTTATCTTTATTCTCTTTGTCTTTCAGCCGCCTGCTCCGCTGGCTCTGCCTTACTTTAAGGGCTGTATCGAGTTTGATACGCTCAATGAGGAAGTGCTCAGTCTGTACAACTTTGAAAATATCTTCAATCTCAACACCACTGTGGACAAACCTTGTGGCAGGTGAGGTCATTTACTTCGAAACCTCTCGTAGACTAGACGTTCACTTTTCTACGTATAATTTGGAAAATGAAAAGTTTCTGATCAAATTATCTTCGTCGCTCTTTTGGCTGAACTCACTCTCACATTTTCTATTTTGACTTCATAATGGGATAAAATGTAAAACAACAGGTCGAAGCCCGCGCAGCCTAAACCCTGGGAGAATGACGCAGCGTATTTCGACGGCAGCGGCTTCGCTGAGATCACCTTCACTGATGAAGCCACTCGCATGCAGCGCTTCGAACAGGAAGTCAGGCTGCTGTCACACAACGGAATCCTGCTCCTGCTGCATAACGAGGTCAATGCTTTATTCAGTCAGTCATTTTTTTTTTTCATAAGTAATCACTTGATTTATCACGCTAACATAAGCTGTATATTTTAATTTTTAAGATTTAATCAGTGTCGGCTCCAGTGTACAGTATTGGTCAGATTTTAAATGTTGTCATATTGACCACGAAAGCTAAAAGTGTTTTCTCTTCACGTCTCTGTCCTCCATCAGACTAAGTTCATGTGTCTGGCAGTTCATCAGGGCAGACTGAAGGTTTTGTACGATTTCGGCGACAAGCTGGAATCTGTGGAGCCTAAAGATCCTTCAGATGGATCCCTGATGATCAGCAACGCTGAGTCCAAAGTTGTAAGTCTGCCGCATCGGTCGCCGTCTCTCCGATGTGTACGACATGTGTATGACAGTTGAGGGAACAGAGATCTTTGGGAGGCAAATCAATAACATTAATTTTGACTTTTTTTCTGTCATTGTTCTCAGAATTGTGACAGAAGGAAAGACAAATAATTTCTTGTTAAATAATTTTTTTAGAAATTTAGGCCTTTGGGTGGAATTTAAAAAGTTGAAAAAAAAACAAAACACCATTTTCAGTCTTGGTACTTGAAGTTTTGTAACCCGTGTTAATGTGCGTCATGTTGTTTGTAACTCTGTAGGTGGAGATCATCATCATGCGTTCGCCCACGTTCCGTGTGGTGGTGAGGATCAACCGCGCTGGTCTCTACACCCACCATTTCACAGAGGCCATCCCCATGTTCACGGGCAGCTACTACCTGGGAGGAGTACCGGAGAAAAAGATGCCTGCCAAGTGAGCTGCACATAAACATAAACACAATGACAGCACCTGTTTTTCATCCTACGGACTGAAGTGTGCCGCAGATATTCATGATCAGTCAATCGATACAGCTTTCATTGAGAAAATGTGAATTCATATTTCAGTCGATTAAAGATCTCCGTGTCTGTGTGGCTGCTTCATTCTCATCTGTGTCTCCTCTCTGCAGGTTGAAGTCTCTGTTCTCTAAGCAGGGATCTCTGAGGGGCTGTTTCAGGAACGTCAAGGTCGGCGGCAATCACGTTGCCCTGAACACGATGACGAGCTTTGGAGTCAGTTTCGGCTGCAAAGACAGCGTGCTGGTGGGAAAACTATCCGTCATGCTCAAACATTAGTCGTTGTCTTTGCTGCTGTTGGTTTCCCTTATTTCTATTTTAAAGCACTTTTTAATGTCTCTTGCAGTGATAGTTTGTGTTAATCTGCTGTGTGTGTGTGTGTGTGTGTGTGTGTGTGTGCTCATTCAGGTGGCTCATGAGGCTCATTTCTCCGGTCAGAGTTACCTGAACTTGGCTCTGACAGATATTCCAGCCCTCAGGAACTACAGCTTCCACGCCAGCTTCGGCTTCAGAACCGAGCAGAAGGACGGACTCATGTTCTACCACCAGGATCAGGTCGGACCAGCCTCTCATATTTGCCTTTTTAATTTGTTTCTGCAGGCTGAACTGCTGCTGTCTTTTCCTGCTCGACACATTTTTAAAAGTGTTTTTGGTCTTTGGTGTGTGTGTGTGTGTGTGTGTGTGTGTGTGTGTGTGTGTGTGTGTGTACAGGACGGTGTGTGTCAGGTGTTTTTGCTCGAGGGCCACGTGGTGGTGAGAGCTGGCAACAGTGAGATTAAGACGAGCAAGACGTACAACGATGACAGCAGCCACCACGTCATTATCTACATCGACATTAACGGGTAAGTCTCACGTGTCTTTGTCTTCCGTGACGCCATCACACTTTGGAACAAATTCAGTTGTAAAGAAACATTTGTTGAAGCTGTTTGCTGATGCTTCACCCCTCAGGATGCGTCTCTACATGGACGACGTGCGTGAGCAGGAAGTCAGGGGCATCCGTTTCGACAACAGCGCTGTCAGCTCAGGAGGAAGCACCTTCCTGGGTGGGATGCCCAACCAAGGCCTCCAGAATCTCACTGGATGTATCAGCAATGTTTTCATCAAGAGGTGAGATGAGTAGAGATCAGGAGGAGCCACAAAGTTCACTCACATGCTTTAATTATGATCATCGTTCACAAATGTTTCCAGCAACCTCCACCGATCAGTGCTGCAGTCAGGTTGATAAACAGGAGTGAAGATAAATCCACTTTTTTAGAATCACAAAAGTTTAAAGTGATCTCTGAGCTCTCCTCCCGTCTGTAACATCCTGTCTCTGCACCCGACACCCGAGAAATTACATCCACAGATCCAAAGATCAGGAGAAGGTGGAGAGAGCTGATGTACTGATGAATTCAAATCTGAATCTGAACATTTTGTCTTTTGTCTACAGCATCGGGGACAAGGAGATTTTAAACCTGCTGGGGGCAAAAGATATTTTCAACGTTCCTATGCAGTGTCCTGCTGCCAAAAAGCCTCAGCAGATCGTTGCTGCCCAGCCTAAACACAGCAACAAACCCAAGGTACACACTAACACTGCTCTTCCCACAAATAGGAAGCAAACCAATGAAAAAAGGATTTTTTTTCTCCTTGAAAAAAAAATTTCACGTGGTTTCACTCGACAAAAGAAATAATCTCACACAAGGAGGAAAATAATCTCCTGGTGGGGAAATCACTTTGTTCCTCACATGAGAAAAACTGACAAAAAATGTTTTTCCACCTGTAAAAATACGAAAGAAAAGACATTACAGGAAAGAAAAATATTTTTTATCCACCCCTCAAAAACAATTCTCCTGAGGGAAGGAAGGGAGGGAGGAAAAAAAAAAATCCGGAAGATTTTTTTTTGGAGTAAAGGAAAAATATTCTCATTTTCTCACACGTGGAAAAATATTTTTTAAAAAGCATTTTTTTCACAAATTTTTCCATCTGTTAAAAAATACAATTTTTGAATTATGCCAGGAGAATTTTTTCTTTTTAAATCTAGGAGAAGTAATTTTAAATTAAAAAAAATGTAAGATCTTCTTTTTATTTATTTAAGTTACCAGACAAAAAAATCCATTTGCGTGAATTTTCATAATTTATTTATTTATTGGTCTTATGCTTGAAACCAGGTGGGAAAAAAATCAGGATTTTTTTAAAATTTATTTATTTATGTTTCCAATTCTGAAACTGGGAAACTTTTTGAATAAAGTTTGGAAAAAAAAAATCTCCTCCCAAACTTTTTTGTTTTTTTGTTTTGTTTTGTTTACTTGGTATCAAACATGAAAAACAAAAAAAAAAAACATTTCTTTTTAGGATTTTTTTTTTCATCACATTTTCACCCAAAAAAAATAAATTCCTCATTTGCCCCTCAGAGCTTCTGTAGAAACACAAAGTGAACCTCTGAACCCTGTAACAAGATTAGATTCTCTCTCAGGGAAAGCACAGGAAGCCGTCGGGGTCTCGCAGTCGTAACACCAGGGAGTCGTGTCAGAGGGAGCTGTCGGACCAGGAGACCGGAGCGACGCACTTCAGCGGCTCCACGCATGGATACCAGAGATACGACTCGCTGCCCAGCTCGCTCAGCTCCATGTGAGGGTCACACAAACTGTCAGATAACACTCACGCTTCATGTCAGCTTCATGCCATTTAATCACACTCTGTCTCTGCAGGCCTCACATCTCCATGTCGCTGAGGATCAACTCCTCCGACGGTCTGGTGCTGTATGCAGCTGGCGGGCAGCGCGGCGCTGTGATGTCACTCGGCGTGTCAGACGGCCACCTGCTGCTTCTGTTGGACGGAGGGAAGAGGAAGGTCAGCCTGCGGAGCCGCAAGAAGTACAACGACGACCAGTGGCACACGGTGAGGTCGCACGCCGGGGTCAAGCGACCGGGTCACCGTTTATTCTTTCGCCTGAATTTCTAACCTGCTCCGCCTTCCGTCTTTGTGCCGCTTCAGGTGTTTATAAAGCGTGAAGGAGAGAAGATCAGTCTGATCGTGGACGGGATCAGCGCTCAGTCGAAGAGAATCCCCGGAGGAGACCGGACTCGACTCACCGGGCCTTTATATGTGGGAGGAGTCCCGCCCTCGCTGACGGTAAAACATCCGGACTCCACATCACACACACGAGGTTCAGATACACGGCTGAACGTAATAAAAGCAACATTATGTGTATCATGAATCATGTGTCTGTGTTGTTCTGTTAAACCTTCAGGCTCCGGGCTCCGGTGGTTTCGTCGGTTGCGTCAGGGACTTGACGCTGAACGAGGCCCCTGCAGGAAGTCCCGCCCACAGCCAGGGGACGGTGCCCTGCTTCCAGGACCCTCTGCAGCCCGGAGCGTATTTCTCCGGTCAGGGAGGAAACATGGCAATAGGTGATTATCATTGCTTCTTCTTCTGTGGTTTTTCCTGTTTGAGTCCTGCTGTGCTGAAGGCTCTCTCTCTCTCTCTCTCTCTCTCTCTCTCGGCAGATGAATCTTTAGTTCTGGGTCGAGATGTGGAAATCCAGCTGGAGGTTCGGCCCGTCTCGGACTCTGGGCTGCTGTTGCATGCTGGGATGTCACCTGACCAACACCTGACCGTGGTCCTCAGTCAGGGAGAGGTGAGACCACAACAACACGACACAGTTTCTTCTGTTTCAGTCGTGTTTTTCAGTATGTTCCGACACTACGACATTATTCTGAGAAAGCAAAACCTGAAAAAGTGTTTGTGTGTGTAGGTGACTGTGTCAGTCAACACCGGCAAAGGTGAATTCTCTACCTCCTTCACTCCTGAAGAATCTCTCTGTAACGGTCGCTGGCACACCATCACAGGTGAGCTCACGTCGCCATCTTGTCTCTGCCCCTCGCTGAGTTGGTCTGCTGTCAGTCTGAGATGATGAAGCACGTTGTGTCGTCTGTTTGTCTCCAGTGGTGAAGAAGAACAACGTCCTGCAGCTCCACGTTGATGCAGCCAGCGAGCACAGCGTCGGGCCCAAACAGAGCCGCTCTGCAGGGGCCAAAGAGACCGTTTACCTCGGAGGGGTACCAGGTGAGCACACACACACGAACACACACACTTCTGTCTGTGCACGTTGCTTCCTGACTGGTGGAACTTCAATAGATACTTCACATCCTTTATTTTTTCAAACCGCTGTTCATCTGTTTACTACGGTGGCCCATCAAGTCAAAACACAGCAACATTTCAGAAGATGGGAGTGTTGTTGTGTTTTGTAAAGTGTTGTCTTTTTGATATTTCCTCGTCCTGTTCGGTGAAGCGGTGGGAAGCTCTCTGTAACGTGTTGTTCCTCTCTCTGTCCACTAGATGGCGTCACAGTTCCGGGTCTTCCTGCCGGCCTGCCAGCGTTCCACGGCTGCATCCGCCGGGCGTCGATCAACCACAGACCTGCCATGTTGTCCAAACCGCTCGCTGTGCACGGAGGCGTGGGAACGCAGGGCTGCCCACTCATGTAGACACACACACACACACACAGTCTTATCCTCACATTCCCCGACTACAAATTACTGGTGGTGGGTGTCATGTTACTGTAGCTAATTTAAAATATATATATTAATATTTATTTTCTATTTTCAGAAAAATGTATATTTTATATTTTCCTGTTTGTCGTTGCAGAGTTACTGGTTTGTTTTTGTGCTACAGCAGTGACAACTGTCTGCACACAGAGATGCACTGATACACATCACTCACATATAAACGCCTATAATCACAAATCAATGATTACATGTGTAGTATATTGTAAATAAAAGCCCACGCAGCTTGATTTTTTTTTTCTAGCTTTTTTTTTTGCAAACAGTTGGTGAAAAAAATACATTATGTTGAGAATTTTTGTCCTTTTGGCAACAAACAAATCCAAGTAAATAATGTATGCGACTGTTTATCGTGCATCTCTAGCAGAGAATGTTAAGAATACCTACTGAGTCGGTACACTGTGAACACTGTAATGTATGAGCAACGTCCTCAGGCAGCACAGATGGGAAATGTTATCTGTAACGCGGACTGGGACTGGACGTCTGGGAATATCAGAGTTAATTAAGTCTAAGTCATGCAAAGATGAATACATTTATCATTAAAAAGGGGCAAGAGCAGGCGTGTCATTGGCTGCTCTCTTAATGGTCTTGCACATTAAGGTTTTAGTGTAAAAAGTAATAAAACATCAGGAAGATCTCCACGTTTTATGTCACGAGTTGTCCGATGACATAAACGTCAGACTCATTCCCACATCCCGTCCGTCAGCTCCAGTTCCAGGCAGCGTTTCTCTTCTCTATTCCGTCATTAATATAAACATGTACCAAACATGAGTGTGAAGCTTGTATGTAATATAACCACTTTTTAAAAAAAAAATATGTCACAGAAAGAATAAGCTTGTTTCCCTCCTCTTCACTCCCGCCCCCCACTTGTGTTGTAAATGTATTTCTGAATAAAGTTTTTTTTTTCATACAAACTTTACTGTTGAGTGTTTGTTTCCCACCTGTGAAAAAAAACGACAAAAAAAAAACCCTGGAGTTAAATTGTTTGCTAATATGATTTTTTTATTATCAAGAGAAAATCACAAAACATTCTGAGAACAGTCTGTTCTGTAGTGTAACAACAGGAAGAAAATATCAAACTTAAAGGCTTAATCCCACAACAGTCTGTTTTAAGAAACTGCCGCCGACCTTTCAGAGTAAAAACGAACAGAACAGAGCCGTTGATAAGCAGGTCACACAGTTAACAAGGTGGTCGCAGTGGAAACAGCTCTGCTAACCTGAGTAGGAGCAGACGGTTGCCTTTGGTATAGAAACATGTTAAGACAACTTTACAGAGAAGAGGAGGTCAAGAAAAATACTGAAATGAAAGGAATCACAGATTTTTACTGGGACTGAGTTGAGGCTAGTTGGTGGTGGTGGTGTGAGCTCTAATCCAGACTCATGTCCTCATCGTCCTCTTTCTTCTCTTTGGAGTCTCCTTTGGTCCCCTGCATGGCTCTGGCAAACGCCTCCACATCTGACAAGAAAGAAATAGAAATATAATTCAAAAATAAATACAAGAAAACAGGTGGACAAGCAGAGCAGCGACAATAACACCACAGGAGTGGATGTAAACAATGACTGCATTAAATAATAGAGTCATATTCTCATAGTTCAGAGTACATCAAAAAATTTAAATATAGTAACTGGACTATAGTTTTGTGTGTCTGTGTGTCGCTCACCTCCTTTGTTGGCGGCATCCACGGCTTCTGCCGGCAGACCAAACTGACTCAAGAGAGGTCCGAGCTGCCCGGAGGCCAAGGCACTGCTGAACATACCCATCGCCTGACGGAGACACGAGTCACAGTCATTCAACACGACAGTTGGACGTATTTATAACCTGATTAAATTAACTGTGGTAGCTTGTTTTAACTACGATCTATTATCTGACTGCACATGACCCATCTCCCCACGCTCCACCAGCACCTTATTAAATAACATCAGGTGCCGCGTCATTTAAGAGCTTGTGAAAGCAGGTGACTGAGCTAATCAGCCTCATCGGTGTAAAATAAAAACACAGCTTATATCTCGCACCAGTGTTAATGACTGTGCGCATCATTTTGATAAATCTGTTTACTCAAAGGTTTTTCTCTCTTTTCTGTGTGTTCAGTTCTGTCCCTCCTACCTGCTGGAACTGAGGTGAGTTGAGTGTGTTCTGGATCTCATCAGCACTCTGCAGTAAACTTTCTCCACTGGGGAGGAAGGGCAGGAGCCTCTGCTGGACCTCAGCGTTAGTCAGGATGGGAGCCATCATCTCTGGGGTGCAAACACTGGCCAGGTCGACTACAGAACAGGAGAGGAGCCCTGTTAGTCTTATATAATGATGTGGCTGGGAAACGATGAAGTTCTGGATCAGAACCATGAGCCTGCCAACTCACCTGCTGATCCCTGTGCAGCCGCTGGGACGTTCATAGTTGCCAGGATGCTCTGGAGGTCACTGAGCTGGATGGGCTGATGGGAGGAAGGGCTTCCAACAGAGGCTGGGACCACTGGGGTCTGAGCTGCGGCTGCAAATGACGAGGTTATAAAATGTCGATGAATGTTTCCCCAAAGCCCAGGAGGACGTGCTCAAAGTCTTGTTCTGTCCACGACCCAAAGTTATTCAGTTTACTGTCACTACGGTTTAAGAAAACCAGAAAATATTCACATTTAAGGAGCCGGAACCAGATAATTTAGACTTTTCATTAGTCTTAAACCATTATGAAAATAGTTCAGCTTAATTTAATAACTGACAGATGAATAAAAACCCATCTAGTCTCATATGAACGGCGAGTATCAATTGGCAGGTGACACATAATGACAGTACAGTACTTCATGTACCTGGTGTGGAGGGAGCAACAGTAGTGGGGGAGACAGCTGAGGCAGCAGGAGTCACAGGGGTGGTGGGGGCCTGAGAGGAGGAGGAGCTGGATCTGGGGGCTCCTCCTGATGGAGTGGCTGCTGCCGACTGGCTCCGAGAGCTGAAGAGGAAGATATAAGTTCATATCATAGTTTTACACATGTGTAATGCCAGTGGTGATGTGAAGGGATGCTGATGTGAGTGATGTGTTCTGTCTCACCTGGATGAGGAGCTGCTGGTGGCGGGTCCGCCGCTGCCCAGCAAGTTGGCAAGTCCTGGTCCTGCTAGAGCTCCCAGACCTCCTTAGACAAAGACAAACACGTCAAAAAGGGACCAAACTGATCTCTTTATTTAAAGAACAAACGTTTTCTTGGTATATAGCAAAGAGAGCACAGGGAAAGAATGTGACATGTTCAAAGAACTATCCAGTGCTGCTTACCCAGTCCTCCGAGTCCTGTTGGTCCAATCAGCTGCATCAGCTGGTTGTGGCTCATGTTTCCCAGCAGGTTTTGCAGGCCTCCCTCTCCTCCAAGTGCAGAGAGTTCGTGGCCACTGCCGCCTCCGCTGCCTGCCGCTCCGGGAATGGGAGGGTTGTTCAAGTACTCGTTCACCTTACGACAGTACTCCTCATCTTTGTCAGTCTTTGGCTCCTGATGGAAATTGAAAGAGCAAGAGTTCTATTAAATCAGAGCTGAATTCTCCACAGACCAAATTACCTGTTATTCCTATCTGGAGACACAAGGCAGATCATTCACATCACATAAAAAAGACAAATCTCCTCACTGTAAACGTCCCGATTGCACTTTTGCTGCTCTGTGTCATAAACAACTGAATTCTAAATCTCTGAAAACTGAGATAAAGAATGCAGATCATCCTTCGATCCACGGGAGGCTACAAACATTTATTCAACTGCTAAATTTTGCTCTGGACTGGACCAGAGGAAAGCAGAAACCTACTGGTGACAGAATAGATTGAATGAGAGGCACCCTTTCATCAGGAGTGTAATAATCTGTTATCGTCCATGCTCATCGCACTTAATGCCTCCCACTTCATTTTACACTCAGTTTGCCTCCATTAAATATCCATCTGCCTGCGCACAAACAGACATAAACACACATTCAAATGAATGGTCTCCATTTCTTCTCCGTTGAAGAGGCTGAGAAGCTTCTTCCTCTCACCTGCATCCAGAAGAACAGTCTCTTGGATCCAGCCTTGAACTTCAGCACATAGACACGTCCTGTGGTGCATTGGCTCACCCTCTTGAATTCACAGTCATCAGGGAAGATGATCAGGTCCTGGAGCAGGGAAGACACAAGATCAGACATTCAACAGAGAGAGGGGGGAAACACTGAGGTTGCTCTGCCACAACAAATCATCATCAACCAGTCATAGAAAGGGAAAACAAACACAGCAAACATCACTGCAGCTCTGAAATAAAAGACACAGTCACCTTGTTTGCTCTGTGGACGACAGGCCAAATGAGGATTCAATGTGTCAGCGATGCTCGTAGGGAAAGTGCTTGTATGTACAAATAAAGAACAGGAAAGGGGAAATGACAAACTGAGGTGACAGTGCTGCTGCCACCACCAGAGTTTTCCTTGAGGTAGCTGTGGAATGTAAAACATGCCTGAAGACAGTAACATGTTCTGTCACGCTGACTTTTTAACAAAGTGTGATCAGACGAGTTGTAAACATTGACATGTAAGTCTTAAATTATTAATTATTAGGTTTATATGACCTAAAATAACCATATACATAACAGAAAAGCATGGTTGGTTAATGTCCCTTGCACACAAACTTGTTTTTGCCTGATGAAGCACTGAAACGTCAGTTCAATGTATTTTTTCAAGTTAGACAGTCTGTGGGAGTTTGTTTGTCTGCAACATTTGATACGCTCTTCCTTCTCCTACGCACCTGTCTCATGAACACACGTTCAAAGTGTTCCTCAGTTCTTGATTTATCTCACTCCCACTAGAATCACTGATTACTTGACGTATATGCAGATAAAGTTCAAATAAATTCAACTTACTTCATCCTGACTAGAGCTAGAATGATTTACCAGAATTCTAGCCTTTGATAAAGAGTTAACAGAGAGATACCAGTAAACGGGGAAAGAGGGAGATGTGGGGAAATGAAATGTCACTGGCCTCACAAAAACCAGGCATGCTGTGGCCCGTGATCAGTGCCTCAAATGTTGGATTGTTGGGACTAAGAAAAACTGCACATTGCAACTCATAATTTATTATTAACTGTATGCACTAGTCTTTACAATATGTTCAAAATCTGTAGGTACAACAAAATGTCCTCAAATCTAACAACTAGTTCGGCTAAGACAGTATAGGAAAAGTTATACGAAAGCAACTTAAATCATTACTTTGTGGTTACTCACATCATCAACATTCCCAGTGGTCCTGTCCTTCCAGCAGAAGTGAATCAGGGAGTCGTCAGACTGCTGGATGTACACTGTACCCTTGCGTTTGTCAGGTGTCACTACGTTGCCCTTCAAGGTCATTTTACCAGCTCGAAACTCCACCAGGTACTTGCTGGAGCTTCCCCTGGAGCCACTCACAAGGCTTGGAAAGAGAGCGCCTGACGACATCTTTAGATCTCTTTGAAAACCAGCCTGAATACTGAAGGAAAAGAAAATCAGGTTTATAATATGAAATGGGCATTTCACTGACAGGAGGAAGAAATATAAGATAGAATATTTAGGGCAGCACTAGCGATACACCACTATCATAAATGCTTAAAAACATCTGTGTAGTTTGATGGCAAAGATATCACAGTCATAGAGTAAACTAGCACAACCACAAACAAGACCAGTTCCTTGTACTCATAGTTTTACACGCTGGCAGAAAAAGTAAATATCAGTTAAATTTCACATCCTATTTTAGATACTTTTACTGCCTATACTGTTGATACAACTCTTTATATTAGCTACTTAGTTACTTCTACTCGAAGTAAGAAACTTTACTCCTACTTTCTAAAGCATCCTGTCTTATTACAAGTAATAACATAGAGTATGGGATCTGGCTAACTATTATACGTACAATAGAATAAGACACGTTACTTTAAAGTCCAAAAGCTTGAATAACGTTAACATCTGAAGCAATCTTATACCCAGTAATAAAATGCACAAGTTAGCGAGCTTGCTAGCTAACGCCAAAGTACTGTGGTTAGATGAGTTGCGTAAGATTTGTGATCAGTCTATTTATTTAGTACAATTAAACTCTTTAAGAGTGATATCTGAACGTCACAAAAAAGTTACAGGAGTTTGGGAGCTGCTCGTTTGTATCGCAAATACTTTTAAAAGCAAAGCTAACAAAAGTAGCAGCTAGCTAGCATTAGCTGTTGGCAGTTCTGCCTGTGTCATGCTGGTAGTCGATGCTAACATTAGCCCGTGACTTAGCTAAACCGACGAGCGAACGGAGGCCAAAATCTTAACATTTTATCTGGCAAGCTAAAGTCATTCAAAAGTCAACAATAACAGAAAACTTAGCATATGTGTCCCGTGTGAGCAGCTTTGTGTAAAACTGAAGTTTGGAACTGAAATGTATTTTTCAAATACCTTGATTTGTGTAGTGAAGAAGTCGCCACTAACTTTTCTGTTTGTTCGCTTGCTAGTAACCCAAAGTGACTTCCGTGTTGATGACTTCCTGTTTCAGTCCTGCGCGCGCCTGCTCGTCGCCGGGCACGCGCAGATGGTGAAGAAGTAGGAGGGTTTCCGCGCGACCGCTCTGCCCGGATTGACAGCTCGCGCCCTGCTGCTGCTGTAGCCGTTAGCGCGGTGGCTGAACTAGCGGCTGTTTGGATGGTTCACCGGCGGAAAACTGAGCTGAACTGAGATGCGAGTGTTATAAAAAAACAATAAAGAAAAAAAAGAAGAGAAGAAATCGAGTCACGCTTCACTTGAGACAGGAGAACAGAAGCTGTACTGCTCGGGGAGGGAGGAAAAGGTAAGACATGCTCAGATGTAGCCAGTGGGCTAACGTTAGTCAGCTTTGCTGCCCTTGGATTAGTTAGCGGGCTAAGTGCTAGCTGGCTTATTCAAACCAGGAATATCGTTCAAAGCAGGCTAGGCTATGGACTGGCTAACCAACATGGATGCTGTGTGTGTTCCTTTGATGCGGTGCCTGGAGATTATCCGCTTTAACCACGGTTTGATTCTCGAGCCGACCGGTATTTTCTAGTTCGGTTGCCAGTCACGAACTGAGAGCCCGGGAGTGTGTGAGATGTTGGATCCAGATCCCGAAGCGTCTCATCGATTATTGTGTCTTCTAACGACTCTTGATTTAGTCAGTGTTGAGTAAAAAAACAGTGAGAAGACATCACAGAATAAATCCGGATTTGTAGTCTGAAGCCCAGTGAGGCACCACTGTCTCCTGTCTTTGAAAATGTTGGAGCGACAGGTGCAACTTCCCCCTGCAACTTGTTTTATAGCACGTCAGCGTGAGAGCCAGGCTGTTTAAGAGTCTGAGGCTGAGTAGTTGAAATGATTTCCGCTGTATTGTTCTCAGTGTGGGACAGATCCTATTCTTGGTGCGAGTGAATCTGAAATAGCTGGAGGAGAGCTGCTGTCTTTTCCTGTCCTCATGTGATGTGTATGTGGAGTGGCAGGTGGTAGTCTGAGCTGTCTGTGTGGGTGTTGGACAGAGCGTGTGTCCTCATGGCAGAAGATGTTAGAATCATTTCATCATGACCTTAGTTTATTACAGTTACAGGTTTGGTTCCGGTCACTAACTTGGGTTGTAATCGTTAATTATCATATTTCCTCATCATCTCCAAATCATGATGTGCAGGAAATGCATCCTTTATTTCACCTATTCAATCCCAACCCACTGAAGTCTTGTTCCATAACAGCTTCCACCCAATCCTTTTACAAATGTGAGGTTGCTGGTTATTTGTACTGGTTGTAGATTTCAGTGGAACAATTGAATGTGGTGAATGACATCACTTTAATGTACTGTGTCTGCATCACAGGGCTGCAGCTAACTTTTACTTTCATTATCAATTCATCTGCTGATTATTCTTACAATTATTATACTGCTTAGTCCATAAAATCAAAAATTGTAAGACATTCTCTTTATTCTTTCTAAGGCCTAAATTGCTTATCTTTAACTCAGACACCAAAGATTACTGATTGTACTGATAAATCAGTTGGCAGATATTATCATCTGATACTCTGTCATAGTTATGACAGTATCGGCTTATTTGTTGTCTGACGAGTGACAATATGCAAATAATGTTTCTTATAATGCAAGAGGAGATGTTTGGGGTAATATATAACTATTAGATTCCCAGGAAAAAAGTGTTTGATCACCACCTTTGAAAGATCACTGCAAAAAATATTGACCAATATACCTACATTGGATTTCTTACCTCCCTTATATCGAACTCAAAAATGTAGTATTGCTTAGTCTTTGATATAAAGACAGGTACTTTAGATAGAGTCATCTCGGTAGTTTCACACAGATCATTTGTACACATTTGTAAAATAATTCCTACCACTGAAAGTGACGTGTGAAATGAATAAATGAATGCTCTGATCGGTATGTAGCATCAGCTGCATGATGTACTGAACTGGAGTGTAATGACATTAAAATGTTTTTGTACTTAATTTGTATTATGACTTTTAAACAATATGAGATATTCTATCTATGGCCATAAACTAGAAAAGTATATACACAATCTGACAAAGAGTGTCCTCGTCTAGGTGCTGTAGAGGCTTTTTTGGAGGCTGAGGTTATCAACGACAGAGTATCTCCAGCTGCACAGGCAGATGGGGAAGTGTTTTAACAGCCATTATAGTTCAGCTTCAGCCCACACTAAATTCAAAGGCATGACTAGCTATCATCTGTTCAGATGCATGATGTTTTCATTCATCAAGTGCCTAAATGATGCATTGATTGCATCAACTTCAAGGAGTCATCCATTCTGGCAAGTTATCCCCTTTAAAAGTGTCACACCTGAGTCAGCGTTGTGTTACGGTACGTGACCGGGAAACATTTGACCAAATCGTATTAATTTCTGAGTCAGCGGGTCTGTGTAAGGGTTCAGCGGATCGAGGGGATGGTGGGTGATGTCATCAGTATGAGCTCTGGTAAGCGGTCATCAGTGACTCACACAAAAGCCAGTCACATCAAATCAGGTTACACCTAGATAACAGAGCTGTAGTAGGTCAGAGAGGGGGATTATCATCGCTGCTACACTGTAGCTCCACTGGGAAATATATGTCAGTCAGCTCACTGGTCATTCATTCTAGAAGGTAGAGCTGCAATATGTTTTGTTATCCATTAGTCTAATTTTTTTTGATTGATTAAGTATTTACCCCTCAGTCTTTAAAATCTCAGCACCACAGTTTTCCAGAGCAGTGTCCAATTTTAATTTTGCCATGATCGTAACAGAGAAAAGCAGCAAATCCTCACATTTGAGGAACTCTGACCAAATCCTACAAAATAGCAACTTGTATCTTTTCACTTTAATCAGAAAGTTTAAAGGCAATTAAAGATTTTCTACCTCATTTACATGATTTACTTTGCTCATTCTAAACTGCAGTAACATTAATTAGCGGTGGTGCTGTGAAACAGTTTCCTGTCGAAGTGTCTCTGCTGCGACCCTTGAAAACCTAAAATTATCCCCCAGCTGGGATTCCAGCTTTGGCTCACTGGTATTTGGTATTGATATTTCTATCCTCACATAGAAGGCTGACAGGGTTCGTATTCAGTCTCTGACATCAGAATGAATAACGAGCTGTAGATGACAGCAGGAGACAGAAACACATTATTCATGACGGATTGATTTTCATTTGCCAACCCAATTAATGAAAAACCAAAGCAGTAGCCTGTATATCATTTTTTCCTTGACAGTATACGCATATGCTGTTATCTTTCAGTTCTTGTGAGTAATTTAAGTCTCATAGAGGGGTTAACATGTACGTTGCACTTAGAGACATAGCCAAAGCAGTGAAGTCACAGAGAGCCTTTCAGTCAGCTGTCCAAATGTAAAATGCATTAATGCATGCTTTAATGTGACTTATTGAAGCTGGCGAGAAGTGCAACATTATTGAAAGTTTGAATCCATAGAGAGCAGTGCAGTCGCAGCTTTCTTATCATTAGTTTGGTGTATTTTGGTGTGTGGGATAGAAGTATACTGTCAGAAATTGTGTAAATAACTGTAGAGTTAGTCACAGCTGAGCGTGACATTTCTGAAAGGCAGTGCACATGAACAGTAAGTGGATTTACATTTTTGACCTTATTGAGCTTCTGATCCACTGACGTGCAGTCGGGTAAAACAAGACACAAGAAAAGCACACACAAGTTTCTCTCATTGTTAGTGATCAGAGTGGTGAAACTATCCCTGTAGTTTATCATCTACAGGTGAGAAGGTCCTCCCTGTCAGACAACAACAGATCTCCTGGATGAAACAGGCTGTGGCTACGGTTAGCCTCCAGTCATGTGTCTTGCATGAGCGTGTCCTTTGGACAGCATGGTGCAACAGTCCTGTGATCAAAAGTCACATGGGACTGTCAGACATTCACCTTCAGTTTCCCTTCTCCTGTTACTGCACATTTCTCTTTCTCTTTCTCACCCTTAACCACTGCCTTCTTTCTTTCTTTCTCTCTGTCACTCCATCTCTCTCTCTCCCTGACCCTGCTGTCTCCCCTCTGTCTTCCTCTGTCTTTCCATCTTCATCATCCTCACCCTCCCTCTTTCATTTCCGTCCTCCCTCTCTGATCTTTGACAGTGATTTGACATTGATTCGTTCTGCTGGATCATGGATGTTCTCTCTGCAGCGCTCTCTCTGAAGTTCCTCTGTGAAAGTACCCAGTAGCGTGATAAGGAAGCTCTGATGTGATGTGAGAGTTCCACAGAAAACTTGTTAATGGAGTCACAGTTTGTCCAGGCGCTCTGTTTTATCAAGATCAGAATAGAACACTATTTTAAGCAGTGCTGGTTTCTCACCTGACTGATACAACCACATTCTTCTCTTGTTGAGCGCTCAGCCGGTCTGCCAAGCAGTCAGTCATATTTGTGCCTTGCCCGTGAACATATTTTATTATAATGTTTCTTCCATGAAATGTAAAAAACATTCTTTGAAATTCTCTTTACAATATTCCAGAGCCTAAAGTGGCATCTTCAAATTGCTTTTTTTGTCCAACAATCCAGAGTGTTTATTCGCCCAATCAGTAGGATCAGAGCAGAATCTGATGTGACTCCAGCTGTTCATTCCTACTAAATTCTGTCTTTGCACCAAAGTCTATAAATAGTTATACAAACATTTCAAAGCTGGAACATGACAAAATGTACTGATTTTCTCTCAGTGTATCAATCAGAATCAGAAATCCTTTAACGTCCTGCAACCAAATAACGCAATATTTCAAAAGACCAATAGCCAAAATAAACTATATAATTACAAGGCAAGAAAGAGAATAGACGTACATACATATAGACATCGTATAAACATTTACAGATTACAACTTATCAAACTCATAATGAAATAAATGCTGTTACAGTGGGCGGTGATCCTGGACCACTGGAGTTTACAGCACATCTGTGGTTAGTCCACGTAGCAGAGTCCTGGTCGTTACTGTGATGTTTTCCCCTGCACTGTTAGCATGTGCGTGTCCATTGAGAGAATGTCAACAGGCAGCTGACTGGACATTAGCTAATGAATTGGATTGGCCTTTTTGCATCTCAGCATCCCCGCGCCAGGATGAAGACACTGATAGGAAAGCTAATTCGTGTCTAGCGCACCCTTGCTCCAAATGGTGGCCTGGTCTGCACTTTGTGCTCATCTTGAGTGTGTCTCTGCGTTCAGTTAAGCAGTTGTTGTGGGTAATTGTGTTGTTATTTTCAGCTGACAGCATATGGATATGTCATCAGCATAACGCCTCTCTATTAAATCAGTGTCAAAGGTAACTTGACTTCCAATTTTGCTTTGAAATTGTTTGCTATGGAACCAAAAGGGCTTCATCAGCAAGGCAGTACTCGTGCATGTGTCCTGTCTCAGAGTCTTACAGATGACTTTGTAATTTAGGGACATTTGATGTCATCATAGGATGTTTTAATTCCTAACAAACCACAACCACAGTTCTCTTGGAATAAGATGTGGATTTCTAGCATAAAGACCCACATGTCTATCTTGTCGGCACAGAAGCTGTGGATGTGGTTAACACAAGCGTTGCTCACAGAGGTCGGAAAGGGTTGTGTTCTGTTGCGTGACAAATGACAACTTGTGCAGACACCTTCATACTGACGGATGACACTGCTGTTCTTTTTCTTCTATAAAGCTCTGTTCTCAGTTGTTTTTGTAGTTCGAAAACATAGTGATTGAGATGTCTGGGGGCAGGTTTGGAGATTCCTTGCTCTAAACATGGAATGTTATTATTGTTCCTGAGCAGAGCAAGAATGAGTTTTTAAAAAAATCATCCAACAAATTCTTATTTTAATCTACTTTGGTGACTGTTTGTGTGAGTTAATACTGAGATGTGTCAGTGATTGGTTTCCTGTACTGTATGCACATGTGCAGCAGCTGTGTTGACTCTCTCAGTATAACACTGAGGTTGCATTACCATCTATTGTGAGGCAGGAATGGCTGCAGGGCTGCGTGTGTTTGTAACCCAGTCTCATTAAATTCAGAACCACAAGAAGCAAAGACTGATTTTTGTGTTCGTGTTTATTTTTCTGCATGAAGTCACATTTTTATTGTACTTTTAGATACTTGATTAATCTTCCTATTATTTTGTATTGTAAAATGTATATTGTAAAAATGTATATTATATATTTCTTCAGCCCAAAGTGACATCTTAAAATGTCTGAAGTTGGTTTGGTTTACCCCAAAAAGCCAGACAAGCATTACATGATGTGTAATTGTGTGCTCTTTCTCACAATTTGCCGCTTACAATTTTTTTTCTCTAATGTCTGAAGGGCTGCAACCTTTACTTTCAGTTTGATTAGTCTATAAAAAGAAAAAAATAATGACTGATGCACATCAAACATGTCAAACAGAGAGCCAAAAGTGTTTAAAGTGTTTATAGCTTTTGATCTGAAAGAATGAAAAGAGAGAATTTCATGTATTAGAGGCCGAAATAAGAACTGTTTGGTATTCGACGAGTGATTTAGATGTGATGTGATGTGCTTGTCTCCATTCGCTCTCTCAGCTCTGTCATGATGAGCAGCTAAACAAAGTGAGCAAATAAATGGCTCACAAGCATTTCTACTCCATTATCAGAGCAACGTAGATAACAGCAGGCAGGAGGTGTGGTCAAATTCTCAGTAGACCACTTAAAGATTAATATCTGAGCAGTGAGCGAGGAGCTGAAAGTGTGTGTAACCTGCTGTGTAAAACACTGCACAGGCCATTACTGTTTACAAGCTAATTCTTCATGATAAACCAAATGTAACCTCAGGATTTTTCCTTATATAAGCAGTGTATCCACTCTGTGCAGTTTTGTAAAATGAGTCTGGAAATTCATGAGATGCAGTAGCTCAATAATTAATTATCAGCATGTAATACTAATGCCATCTAACTAGGGTTAAACAGGGTGACATGAGGGGGAGAGACGGCGAGGGGAAGCGTAAATGGCACTGAGTGGTGTTTGGACATGGAGAAGGGGGTTGAGTAGAGGGATGGAAATGGTATGAAATATGATAAATTTAAAGTACCAAAGAGGGGTAAAAAAAAATGTGGTAAGAGGAGAAAAAGATCTCATCTTAGACTGAGTAAAGAGAGGGGAAGAGACTACTGAAAGCAAGAGAGATGGAGCACTTCTCCAAGATGGATTTGAACTGGAGAAGAGGGAGGGAAAAGAGTCATGCAAGATTTCTAGCACATGAGCTGAAACATCAGCAACAAGTCTGATGATTAGATATTGCTCATTGACTTCCAGCTTCTCAGCTTTTAAGATGTTTTGCTTTTCTTTCTGTGATGTGGTAGTAAAATGGATGTCTTTTAGGCTTTTGATTACCGGTCAAACAAAAGAAGCAAGTTGAAGATGTCACCTTGTAGTGTTGGGCCAACAGACAGTCCTGCGTTTGTGACATGTGGGAGAGAAAATGAAGAAACAATATGTCACCATGTCCTGTTTATATGAAACCAGCTCAGCTGGATGAACCCAAGACTTTTGGTTAAATCATTGTCAGGGCTGTTTCTTTTCGACAGGGAGCTATCAGTGTGTTTCTTTCGGTCGAGCCATTGTCGTTTTCATTTTCCTAGCTTAACCTCCTCAGTGTAGCTAGCCAGCTAATTCTGTTTCAAGCCTCTGAGGCTGAACACAGCTAGGTTACAGGAAAGTGGTGCAGAGATGAAGTTTGAGTATTTGTTTTGTTGTGTCTCATTTAACCTCTGCAGCCTGGATGTTATTGAGTAGTGTATGTCTAATGTATGTGCTGTATATAGTGATTATACAGAAGAACTGATGATGGGAACAGAGAGGAGGATTAAAATTGAAATTAAAAACTAAGACTGAGACTAACAATCATCCCAATCAGCCTTAGTGAAAGAGAAGGATAGTTAGAGAAGTACAAGATGTTCTCCCTGCATCATTTACATTACAGCTGCACTTTCTTTATTTCATTTTGTGAAGCGTGACACTGGCTGTGTGTTTGCATACGTGTGTGTGTGTGTGTGTGTGTGTGTGTGTGTGTGTTTATACAGACAGCAGCTGGTGTCTGCTGTAGTTGGTAATACTGACTAATGATCCATGTCTTCCCTACTGGGCAGAAACGAGGAAGACAACAGTTAAGAATAAGTTGTGACTCGTGTTTTCTAAAAAGGCTGAAAACTGCTGTCTTCTGCAGCAGTCTGATGATCAGAATCAGAATCAGAATCAGAAAAAGCTTTATTGCCAAGTACGATTTTACACATAGGAGGAATTTGTTGTGATCCTCTGTATACAGGCTTAAAGGGACATTTCCCCCAAACATTTTTACACTGTAAAAGCACCTTGTGATGCACCTTGAACTCCTGGTTACATTTTTTTAAAGATATTATGTTCATTGGGCGCTCAGTTGGTAGAGCAGGCATCCATGTACAGAGGTTTTGTCCTCGCTGCAGCAGACCCGGGTTCGACACCTGGCCTTGGGCCCTTTGCTGCATGTCACTTCCCCTCTCTCTCATCCTGTTTCCTGTTCAAGTCTTCAGCTGTTCTATCAATAAAGGGAAAAAAATCATGTTCATAACAATTAACTTTAGGGAGAGAAATTGCTTAGTTTATTAGAGCATCATCATCATCATGTGTCATGTGTTTTTTTGAGATGATGATGGGGAAAAAGATAATTAGGGGCATTATGTCATTGTCTGTTAATACATAGATTATTGTCTAGATTACACTAGTTAGTGTTTACTGGTCAGTAGCCAAATATGACGTCCTCACATGTTTTTGTTTTGTCTCCAACCCAAATATATCCAGTTTACTGTCAGAGAGGAAAGAAACCAGAAAAAATGCTCATTTTAGAATCAGGTATCAAAGGCTTTTTATCAAAGTGTTGCGACACATTTGACCTTTTATTGCCTGCTTTTAAACAACAGAAGAAGATGATGTAACTTAGAGTCCCTTATAACTACGACTCAGACAGGTTGTAGTGGACAGCGTCACTGGGTGTTGCTGGGAATGATCTGAGGAGCTCAGTGAACCTGCCCTGGACAAACACAGGGTTAATACCAGGTTGAAAGTAAAGACAAACACACACTTATCTCATCAGGAATGGGATTTGCTGTGGTTTGCTTCTTTACCTGAGGTTATATCGAACACTAGAGTGTTCTCGTATCGTGCTCATTGTGTTGATTTGGCTGTTTAATTTATGACAGTCAGGTTTTGATAACTGTAATCATGATAAAATGCCAGCTTCACAGCCGTGTAATTAGCTGTATTTACCCTGCTGTTACAACTGTTACAGCTCTGAAAATTATAAGCATCAACTCACTAAAATATCAGTTTCACGCATGGAACTCATTTGAACAAATTGCGTGTCATTTCAAATTAGTTTGAACTTAATTTTTGGAAAGAGCAACAGTCTGTTTACGCATACTGTGAAGCATATTCACAAGTCACTGTCGTGTCATAGTTATCTGTAGAAGATTTTGAGATGGGGACACAATTTTTTTTGCGCACAGGAAGTGACTTATTAAAATCTTAAAGAGAGCAACTGCAAACCGCCACATAAATCGCTCAGAGGAAGCACTCTCTTCAGATGAAATAGCCCCATCACTAACAAAAGATCTTTTGGCTTTTTGAATAATATTTAGGTTGCAGTTTACAGTCATCTCGCTGTTTGTGTGTGAGTAAAGTGACAGCTTCTTTTGACGAAAGCTGACAACAAAAACCGTGGCCTATTTTTCCTCAAATCTCCCCTGCACACATACACATACACACACACACACACACACACACACACACACACACACACACATGCACACACACACAAAGCAGAAGAGCACCAGAGAAAAACAGCTTTAAAAATTTAGACATTATAATTGTGATTCCAGTCCAGACTCACACACATCATTACACAACCACCATGTGCTTCAACCACTGGACTGGTGGAATTAACTCCTGACTGCTGATATGGATCTCAGTAAAGGAAAGTAATCACCTCTGTAGTCTCACTTCATGTCTGTAGCAAGGACCAAAACTCCCAACTTCCCCAGTAGAGCTGCTTTCGTTCTGGACACGTCCTTCTCTCAATGTTAAAGGGACAGCTCACCCAAAAAACTAAATATTTCTCCTCTTACCTGCAGTGCTATTTTATCCACTTGGACTGTTTTGTGTGAGTTTCAGAGTTTTTGGAGATATCAACTGCAGAAAAGTTGGTCTGTGGCATAAACTGAACAGCAGTGTCTCTTTCCAGAAATCATGACCTGGTTACTCAAGATCATCCTCAGACAGTCGTTTCACAGTCGTTTTCATGTAGGAACTAAACTATTGGTATTGTTGCTTTTATCATGTTTATCTTCTGCTGACGTTGTAAAAGGATTTATGTACGTGCATGTAGTTATAAACACACAGGCCGTCTCATATGTTGCTGTATTTGGTGTTATTCAGCTGTCAGGCATGAAGACTCCCTCAGTGTGCAGGCAGCGCTGTCTTTGGCAGCGGCTCAGATGTTCACAGGCTGTTTGATGATGTTTCGTTTGTTATGGAGACGATTTTCACATCTTGCAGTTACACAACCTTGGAAAGCAGAGCAGAACAATGTGAGTGTCTGGACCGATGTTGTTTTATTTCTTTGTTCTGAACAGTGAGGGTTGTTATTCTGAGTTTAAGTTACAGACACATTCTGTCAGGTTGAGCAACACCAGATATTTTGCCTTAATGTTCAGTGCATGGAAATATTTTCTTAAGATTCTGAATCAATAAGCACTTTTTGTTCATTTATGTTTTGTTTATGAGGTTTTATGCGCTCTTAATCTCAGTCGTTTAGATTCTTTAATCTTTGATTCTTTCTTTATAACTTTGCCTGGGAGGAATCTGAAGTGTTTCTGGACAATTCAAAACCTTTAATTGGAACAGAGGTTTGACAAAGAAATCAGAAATGGTGGTGTCAGTGGCTTAAATGTAAATTTTTGCTGCTTTTCTTTGTCTTTTATGACTTTTTTTGGTTTAATTGTGCAGATAACAGATTAATCAATAAAGAGAATAAACATTTAGATGGTGCCCTAATTTTGTGAAATGGTTGCAAATTAAAAAGCAGGACGGTTGTATGCTGATATCATGATGTGAGGTGATGATGTGATCAGGTGTACTTGAGGCTGAGCTGCAGTTTTACTCTCAGTGAAAAAATCCCTCAGTGGATAAAATTCAATGAGAAAGAAAAAGTGAGACTCAGGTGTGGAAGCAGATTTCCATATGAAGTCTCACAGTCACACTGTAAGACACACACCATATGCTGTCCGCCTCTTTACGCTCTGCGTTAATTCTCTCCACTCTGTTTCTCCCTCTGAATGGCCAGTTCGACTCACGGCTCATTCAACAAGACAAAATCTCATTGGCTGCCAGCTCTGGGCGGAGTCTTCAGCTCACAGTGTTTGGATGTGATTGTTCAACACACACACACACACACACACACACACAGTCACTCAGCATGTAGATAATCCCTGAGGTACAGATGAATCACCTTCATTGGTTAATCCCAGTCAGGTGGGTGGTGAAACTGTGCTGTGATTGGTTAATCTGAGGTACAGTAGTGGGTGGGATTTAAAGAGGTGTTAAATCAATGTGTTGTCGAGCGTGTGTTGGGTTGCCATGGCAATAAGTCCCATCTGGTGCCGTATAGGGTTTTGGACTAATGGCTGACCATAAATGAGGACTTTCAATAATAGAGATATTTTCATCACCCTGGTGTCATGTTCTGTTTTTTTAGGACACACTGACCTGTAGCTTTTCATGTGTGGTGTGTTTGTTAATGGTGTGTGTTTCTTAGTACACATTTTGTGTGTGTTTAAGATCATCCCTGTATGTTTAGGTTAACAGACACTGACAATCTGCTAAAGCTAAAGCTAACCCACACAGAAAAACAGGCTTTGCTTATAGCCATCGGTCAAGGTCACTAAAATGACCCACACAGTGAATGTGCCACATATCCTGAATGATAATAGTTAGTCTGTGTTTATGATTGTTATGTCAATAAAACTCTTTCAGGATTAATCAGGCAGCAGTCTTTGACGTCAGGAACCTTCTGAAGCCTGAACTTTAGCTTTAAAACTTGTCACTGTGCTTTATCTGCGCACTCAACCAAAAACATTTAAAACTGAGTGATGTGTGAAGCCTAGATGTAATTCAGGTTGGGTAAAGCAGATAGCTGAAGGGTCAGAGGGAGAAAACACACTCCCCAAAATGTGCAAAACTTCACTTTAAATGATCATACCAGTGTGTGTTTAAACTCAGCTATCAGGGTTGTTTTAGTTAACTAAAACTAAACTAAAACTAGGTAAAGTCAAGTTGATTTATACGGCACGTTGAGCAAAGTGCTGTACAACGTAGTTATGTTACATTGTGGCAAAAACAGTCATAAATAGTATAAAAAGGCACAATAAAAACAATTTAAAAAATATGCACAAATGTAAAAGAGACACAGCATAAAACTTGTAAAATCAATTTATAACAAATCTCCTGACATATACCCACCATATTATAATAACAAGGACTAAAACCTTAAACAATAACTAGTAAAAACAAACAAAAACAAGATCATCTTAAATTAGCAAATCCACTCTGGAAACTAACTGAAACAAACATTATAAAGTAAATATAGACAAAAACTCACCATGACTTCTACTAAATGAAATAATAAATAATAATATGAAATAATGTGAAAGTAATCTGAAGTAGAGTAGAATAATTTGGTTTCTATGTTTTAGCCTCCTACGAATAAATATCACACACTCAGTTTAAATATGTGTCTGAATCACACTGATGTAACTGTGATGGGAACCTTGTACTTGTTACAATACTCCGCCTGTGAGTCACGGTGTGATAATTGCTCATCGGGAAGGTTCAGGTTCTGGTGTGAAGACGGCGTGAAGCTTCTTTTCCTGTCGTTAGTTTAAGTTTAGCGGTCTGCTCCGGTCTGTCTGTGTGGCTGAATTGGCTTAGCGTGGTCTCTAAGCCTGCCAACCCCAAACACCGGCTGTCTGACAGGCCTATATCGACCTGTCGCTGCTCAGTTCACAGGTCAGGAGGTGGATCTCCTTCAGGATGCTAAAACTTAAAATCTATTATCTTAACATTTTTTGATCATGAATAACAAATTCACCTGTACTAAATTAGTGTCCAAGGTGAGCATTCATTCCTGAAATACAGCTTATAATCATCTCTGTTCCTGGTAGAAGCTGGTTTACTAGCCCACTCCTGTTCTTGTTGTTTCCAGTGGATGTATTGTGTTTGTCAGTGTGCTGTGGTCTGGTTGAAGTAGCTTACTGTAATGCCTGCTGTACACAAGCCCCGCAGCTCCACACTGGGCGGATTTACTCTGGTTTTTTTTTTTGTTTGTTTGTTTGTTTTTTTGTGAGGCTTCTGCTCGGCGGACTGACCTTCAGTACCTGCTCTCACTCCACTGATCTCCTGCAGCTCTTGCATATATTTCATCAGGTTTATAACAAGACGATTTAGCAAGAATCTTATTACTGCACAGCGTAAACTTCTAAATCAGCCGTTTCTGTGGTGAGTTCTGTAGTTACAGCAGCTTAGGGGTCTATTATTCACAGCAGGTTTAAAGTAGTAATTGCAAATCTATTCACAAATGTCAGAAATCTCTTTTCTAAATGTTAATACGTAGTGTGGTGTTGATGGAATGAAAAAACAAAGGGTAGTGCAGCACCTTGACAGGGCAGTGGCTGCAAGCGTTTCTTTTAATTAATGATTGAATAATTATCTTTGCGAGACGAACGTTAAGCAGGTCACTGCTGGACTTAAAACATTAAAAACACCTTTATTTTGTTATCCGCATGCATGCTTTCAAGTTAATTAATTAAATAATGCTGTCGACATTTTAAGATAAAAAAGTCTGCAGATTGTTTTCTTTCAATTTCCAGTTGTGTCTCATATTGTATTTCAGCGGATTAAGAACCCCAATTAATGGTTTTGCACACAACAAACTGGAGCAATAGACTGAAAATGGTGCCACCCTTTCTATTCGTCTAATCAATAATCAAATTTAATCGAAAAGATAAGATACTGAGTCTTCTGAGAAAGGTCAAATGTGACAAAACAGCATTATAATGAAGTATTGTTGTTCAGATGTCGGAGGAAGAAACATTTCTTTTAAAACTGCAGACATTCTTGATCCTGGACCAACTGGCTGGTCTAACAGTAAGTTAGACAGAGGGTGTCTCATTAGTTGAGAGTTCAGTTCTGGTTCGGGTTTGATCTCTGTTTATCCACCAGCCACACAAATAAGCTCTGGTACTGATGTGGAGAGAGAAACTGAGAGACGGGGATAAAAGAGAGCAACACAGGAGAGAAAGTGGGACACCACAGAGGATAAATTAATGGATGCTGAAATCTGACTTTGTTTGGTCTGTTTTTTAATGTGGTTACTTATTACATTTTAAAAGAGATATAGATCGACATCTGAGCAGCCCTCAGTTAGCAGGATTTAATGATCTACTGATAGAAGGCGACGGTGAACTTGTTACCTCACATACGGATGACCTAGTTAAGTTAAAAATCAGTGTGTTATTGTTTGGCAGTGTGACAAAAGTGAGGTGGATGAACACGATGTACTATGATATACTATATATTGTGTTTTAATATACATTTTGTATATTTCAGTGTTGGCTCAGAGGTTTAATAGGGTAGCAGGACATTACAGAGCTGACTGAATTTCCCTTTCTTCTTTTTTTGGGGTGAACTGTCCCTTGTGTGTGTGTGTGTGTGGAGTGTGTGGAGTGTGTGTGTGGAGTGTGTGTGTGGAGTGTGTGTGTGGAGTGTGTGTGTGGAGTGTGTGTGTGGAGTGTAAGCATCTTGTTTAGCTCAGCTCCTGCAGTGAGGTGAGGTTCCTTCAGGACACAGAATATTAATCTCTCTTCACACACCTGCCTACCTGGCTGGCTGTGTGACATCAGCTTAGGTTACCCCGACTGACTTCATTTATTCCTTTCCCCTCCTCGACACATCACACCCTTAAATCCCACAACACCACCAACAGAGAGGTCGGTCACCACTTCGCCACCTTTCAAAAAGTGGGACTTGATCTTTACCTCCTGCTATATTTGACATTCACACAAGAGCTACTCCTGTGAAACCGAGAGTGAGTTTTAGTCTCCTGTCTCCGCCTGTCCTTGTCCCTGACACTGTGTTTGGTTTAAGATGCAGTGATTACAGATTTATTGTTGTCCCCACAACATTTCTCTGCTTGCTTTTTGCTTTTCTTTTTTTTTTTTTTTTTTTACAGTTGTTGCCAGTAAAAAATAATAAGTACAAATAAACAAAAAGTCAGATCATGCAGATTGAACATGCAGATTGTCATTGTGACTTCCTGTGTCCACTGTGTGGTGTTATAGAACACTAAAAACTATAACTTTTCATCAAAGGGTCTTAATATTGCCTCAAGAAATTATAAGTTGCTTGAGTTAAATCTATAGAAGGAATCTGTTAAAGTACAACGACAGGGAATGACAAAAATCCACTGTAAATTTATGTGAGCAAAGAGTTTTCAAGCAAATTTAGCTCATCAAAAATGTGATTTCATTCAGACAAGAAAATAGTAATAATCCATCAAAACAGTGACATTTTAAACTGTGGTTGAAAATGATATCAGTTAATTGCTGCACCCCTAGTTCAGTTAACCATCTAGGCTTCTGGAAAAGCCAGTTCTGTTCATCAGCAACATGGAGGTTTAATGGACCAGGTCTTCACCTTACACCTGCAGCATTTCTGTAAAATTATTTAATAGTGTTGTAATTTAACATTTTTGCCTAACGCAACATATATGCTGGATTATTTTGTCAGTGTTTGAAAGAAAATGTGCAGGACGGAAAGCAAGAAGGGCCAGTGGAAGGACTGGAAGTGAAGTGATTTGTCTTTGATTTGAACCTTTCAGCTCATCAGCCTGTTTTCCCCTCTTTTCTTGTTTTTACCTGACAGGTGAGAGGCTGACTGAGCGAGGGAGCGAGTGACAGAGGAGGAACAAAAGAGAGAGAGAGAGAGAGAGAGAGGCCATGGAGCAGCAGAGACAGAGAACTCTCTCCACATCTGGAGAATCGCTGTACATCGTGCTGGGAGTCGACAAGAACGCCACCACAGAGGACATCAAGAAATGTTACAGGTATCTGTTCATATACACAAGATTAGACATTTATCCTTTATTGTATTCATCTGTTGTTAAATCCATTCTGGAGCTCGGCAGCTAAGAGTTGCATGATATGTTGTGCAGAGTCCACAAATTCTTTCCTCCAATAGAATTTCAGATACATGTTTAAAAAGGAAACAACACAAAAAGGTAAAAGTAGAAGTACTGATTGGACTTGTTTCCTCCAGCTAACTGAAGCTTACGTCATATTAATAGAAGCTGTTCCTGAACGCACCACAAAGACAGTTGATTGTTGAGTCTCATTCTCAGACAGACACATGTTGGGTTGGTAAAGCGTCCCGAGCAGCAACAAAGAGAGAAAATCAGAAACTCCAGGCAGACGGCTGCAGTCGCCCCACCTGTCTTGTTGATGTTTTATGTTGTGAGCCACTAGAGGGAGCCAGAGGATCAAATCAGTGAGATTAAATCAGGTTACTGATGATAATCTTAACATTTCTGTCACTCTCAGTGTAAACTCTGCTGAAGAAAACAAGAAAATTCAAACAAAAAAACAAGAAAATAATGAAAAGTTAGTGCCTTTCTCTGCATCAGGTAACTTAAAAGTGTTAGGTATTTATTTAGGTATGTAAAGTCTAAGATTGTTTTGAATGAAACTTCTTAATATGCCTGACTGAAAGACAGACTGACGTATCATAGCAGGAAAATCCCAGGTGAAAATAGAGCAATCATTGAAATCATCATCTGATCCTGCTGTGTTCAAGGCCTGCTGGAGTTGTGTTTGTGTGTTTGTGTGGCTTTTTTTTTTTAATCCATCCTCCATTCTCTGTCTCTGTACAGGAAACTGGCGTTAAAGTTCCACCCGGACAAGAACCCGGACAATCCAGATGCAGCCGAAAAGTTTAAGGAAATCAACAACGCCCACTCCATCCTGAGCGACGCCACCAAGAAGAACATCTACGACAAATACGGCTCGCTGGGGCTCTACGTGGCAGAGCAGTTCGGAGAGGAGAACGTCAACACCTACTTCGTTCTGTCCAGCTGGTGGGCGAAGGTAAGATGATTCGTGAGAACATCACCTGATGCCAGCGAGCCTGTTGTTTTCTGCTGTTTCTAGGTCATTCCACAACTTTCCCAGTCTTTTGTTGCTCCTGTCCCAACTTTTTTGAGAGGTGTTGCCTGCATCAAACTCAGAAAGAATAATGAAGATTTAATGTATTGTATTTGAACCTGTTTCCAATTGAGTGTAATGATCGCATTCTGCTTTATTCATGTTTTTCACAACATCCCGACTATTTTGTAATCAGGGTTGTAATTTTAATTAACTTCACAATAAAGCACAAATCATCTTAATCTGTCTAAACAACTGGCTGCTCCACTGATGATTTACTGTAGGTGTTTTAAATCAATTCATCTTTAATAGGGCTGCAACATTATGTTCATTGATCTTTAAATTATTAGAAAATGTTGAAATGTTTCCTGAAGCCCCAAAGCTATTCAGTTTACTGTCACAGAGGGAGCAAGAAAACAGAAAGTATTCACATTTAAGAGGCTGAAATACAAGGATTTGACTTTTCTTAAAAGAAAAAATACTCAAACTGATATTAAATCACTGATCACAACTGTAAACTTCACCAGGAAGCACTGAATCATGAATGAGCCTGAGGAGAAGTGAATACTGTCTGACACTCGGCAGTGTATTTGATATTTAAACAAGATTTTCAGAGCGTTAATTGTTTGTTTTCCCTCCGCCTCGACATGTTCACCTTCATCAGTTTGTCGTCTGTTTAATATTTAATATCTCTGCGTCTCGGCTCTTCGTCCCTGCAGGCCCTGTTCGTCTTCTGCTGCCTGTCCACAGGCTGTTACTTCTGCTGTTGCCTGTGCTGCTGCTGTAACTGCTGCTGCGGTAAATGTAAACCTCGGCCGCCCATGGACCAGGAGCCCGAGTTCTACGTCTCCCCCGAGGACCTGGAGGCCCAGATGACCGCTGACGAGAGAGGTGAGGGCCGCCACGCATCGATGCTGCAGCAAACACACAAAAGTTCCCTGTCAGGAGTTTGTTTTAAACCTTAATATCGTGTCTTTGTTTGTGTGTGTGTATCCTCAGATGGCGGCGAGCCCATCGTGATGCAGCCGTCCTCCGCCACAGAAACCACCACGCTCACCTCTGATGCCCACCACAGCTACAGGACCGACACATACTAGACACACACTCACTCACACACACACACACACTCTTACAATCAGTTCCTCCACAATCACAGGACGATGCTGACATAGTCTCATCACCTTTCTCATCAGTTCTTCATCTGTTATGTTTCTCTTCAGCTGTTCAAAAAGGCCAAAAAAAATTTAATTAATGATGATATACCACACATATACACACACACACATGCACACACACACACACACACCAGCAAATCACTCAAAGTCAGCCTGAGCTCAGCGGCTCTGACCAAACTTTTATCTTTTTAAATGTTCATTTATCATGGAGTGAGTCGAAGAGGGAGAGGGAGAGGACAGAGGAGAATAAAAACAGTTCTTGTAACATCAGTTTATAAAAACCAGACACAGATCAGACAAGTTTTATTACCCAGGATGTAAAATATTCTTGGTAACAGTCGTCAGTCGGGAGCACATCTGGATATTTGAAGGGGGGGTAAGGGTTAGGTGCAAATTTTAAAAAATCAGAAGAAAGTTGAAATGTGGGGGAGATTCTGTTGAATGTGTGTTCAATCATTTTGTAAATGTAAGTTTAAAGCACAAGTTATACGTACAAGCAGTCTGCATGACTTGACATCATCTTCGACTGCAGACTGTCTGCACACAATCAGAAGTTTTTGTTGCACACTGAACTCGCAGATCATTCACAGCACAAACATGTTGGCAGACACGAAGTCTGAACAGAACCAGGTCTGCTGCTCAAGTCCACGTCTGTTTGAATGCCTGGTGTGCTCTCATGATTTTTACAAGTTGAAATACATTCAACTTTTCAAGGCACACGGTCGCGCTGCTCCTTTTATTATGGACATATAATGACCAGTAGCAGACAGAGCTGTCTTGCACAGAACACGCTCTTTAAAGACGTCGTTTGATGCAGCGACGAGTCTTTGTGTGTCTGTTTCAACGTAAGAAAACACGTGGTTTGCTTTTAGCTCGCTGGGAAACGCTTATCAAAGCCTCTCTGTCAGCCCACTGCTGGCTGGAAGTAGGTCAGAGATCCCGTCTTTATGTTCCATGAGCAGTTGATACGGCTGTGTGGGGGTTCATTTGTCCTCAGTACCCTCATGAGCAGCATGCAGCTGGTGCCACACCAGCATCGGTTCCCCTGCACTTCAGTCTGGTTCTGCTCCTTCATTCTGAAGTTTTGCTTCGCTGAACGGAAACGGAACATCTGATCACCATCATAGAGCGTTTCCTAAAGATTTCAACTGATTATGTCTGATAAATTTGCCACCCTTAGTGTGTCAGCTGTCAGCACTTCATGAGCAATCAGGCGAGGTTTCAGCTGACAGAAACACACTTCCTTGAGAAAATACTGGAAGTCCTGCCGCTGCCGAGACTGAATCTTAATCAGCTTTGGCGCATGTGACCGTGACTGAGCGGATACCTGGAAATCCACATCAGTCAGCAGACACACAGTCCTGCTCAACGTTATCTGGGACTGCTGTGTTCCTCCCCTCCATCACAGATCGGAAAGTGAGAACAAATTTTCTCTCATATTTTGAAAACTTAGTGGCCCACAAAGACAAATCCGAATATGATACCCTCAGATGAAGAACGACTAAATAAAAGGAGAATGGTTAGGAAGAGGATCAGAGGAGGGATCCCTCTCTCAGGGTATGGACATGTGGTAGTACGGTCCTTCTCCTCTTCTTCCTCACTTCTTTCTTCTGTTATGTTAAACCCACTCACATGGAGGATTGAGCTTCCTGCCTCACACTGAAAGCCGTGTGTGTGCTGAAGAGTCCAGTGTTATTACAAGTACATGAACGCAGGTCAGTGGACGAACAGACATACACACTGATTGAGCCCCTTTTTTTGTTTGTCTGTTTATTTTTAGTTTTCAATTTGTTTTGTGGGAAAGTAAAAATGCTGTACATGTCGTGTGAACTGTGTGTTTAGATTTCACTGTATTTCTTTGCGTTGGTCAGAAGTTTGAACACTATTTTTTTCTTCCTTTTCTTTTTTTTCCGTTTGTCTCCGTAGAACTGCTTCTCATTGTTGTTTTTTTTTGTTTGTTTTTTTTTCTTATTTATGTTGTTAATGAAGGGAGGATATCGATATCCAAAGTCTTATATGTTCGTGTGGCGGCAGTTTTTGTAGATGATACAATCCTCATAGCATCTGAAGAGCAGTTTACAACAATCACACTGATTAGTTAGGGTCTAATTGTATAACACTTTTTTTAGTAGTGTTTCCTCTTTTTTTTTTTTTTATAGCAGTCCAGCTCTGCTACAGTAGAAAATACAGGAACATTGTGCTTGTTTGTGTCAACTATTTTAATTTTTATAAAAAAAACTACAAAAAAAAAAGCACCTACACTGAACCAAACAGGCTAATTTATTCACTATTTGTTCTTCGATTCCTCACTCCAACACTTTGTTCATTATGTATTTATACATATCATGAGAAAGTGCAATAAATCTCTTCCATGACTCCACTTTCAACTTCAAACGTGGTTTCAGGGAATCTGCAGGTTCATAAAAAGTATTTTTTTTTAAAAAGTTCTTTAAATCAAGTAAATTCATGTTGTTTCCATTGAAAACATTTGATCAATTAAAAGGTATTTTAACGACCCAGAAAGGGGTTTTTTTTAAACCTGCAGATGTTCTGTTTTCACCAGATTTTCTCTTTTTGTGCTTCATGTCATGTGACCACTGAAATGCCACATTGTTAAACCCCCCCAAAATCCCTCCTTTTCTTTTTTTTTTCTCATTTCACCTGTATCGACCAAACACGCGACGGTGTCCGAGTGAATGCAGCGTGAAGCCTGAAACACATGAACCTGGAGTCAAGAAGCTTCCATAGAGAGATCTGAAACGACGACATAATTAACAAGAACTGATCTACGAGTGAATATAGCGACCAGACAATAGTAGTAATAATAATAATAATGAAGCATTATTTTATTTATTTTGTTTTTCTTATGTTTTTAATAACCGATTAACGACTAGTGGAGGGGATGTATAGAATTTTAGATGTGAACCATTTTGACAACGAGGTGACAAAATGGCGGACCCGCTGTATATACACGCAGTGGCACAGTACATAGAGACGTAGAGGTTTTCTGTTTTTAGCATGGACTGATCATGTTTGCGTCTGTCAGGCAGACGTGTGCGTCAAGTATCTGATGTACTGTTGTAAAATAAATGTTTCTGTTGCTTCAGAGGCTCGTTTCTCACTGTCACTTTCTTTCATTTAAAAGTGGAACGGCTTGTGTTTATTACTTTAAATTGGTGTCATCTGGCCTAAAGAAGTCACGGTAACGATATTTTTGCGATATCTGTTGAACATTTGACAGGGAAAACTCAGTTAAATCCATCTTTAACTTTGTTTCTTGTGTGTTTTGTCGTTTTGGCAAATGAATATGCTAATAATATGACTATAGGGGGGCAGGAAGAGAGTACGTAACCAGAACTGTACAAAAAAGATCAGTTTTTCACATTTTCTGCTAAATATCAGGTTGTAACCAGCTTTTAGGAGCATAGCTGCTGCCTACTGTGACCACGCAAGGATGGAAATAAAGGGGTTACTTTTACTTTTTGTATAATTGCTATAAAAAATGATTAAGATGTTTAAATGTTTGTTAATGGTGGTAGGAAAAGAAGAGGGCCGAGACAGCTGCCCTGTGGAACACCACCACGCATTTTACTCAATATAATGAATGTGAAACACCTTTTTTTCCTTTCTTTTTTTGGACAAACTCTGAAATACTTAATTGATCTTGGCTATAATTCCCTGTCCACAAGAACAATTTCTATTTATTGCAGTGTTGTTAAAAGTACCCAAAAGTCAGACAAAGATCGTGTTAAAATATTACTTCTATTATAATAATGGGTATAAATAAAAGTCTAAAATCTTTCTGAAATTGAATTTTTAACTACTCAAGTTGGTAAGAACAAGTAAAGTAAATTATACATGGATACACTCTCATGTGTGAACTGTGTCTCTGCTGATGTCGCCCAGAAGAAGCATGTATACAACGAAAACAAGAGGATCGAGACAGCTGCCCTGTGGAACACCACAACGTATTTTATACGATGAAAGTCACAAGTATGAATTTGAGTAGAAGTCTAGATATCGTGTTGCTTTAGTAAAAGCAAAAAGGTAAAAATACGTATCTGTCTTTTGTAGAAAAAGTCTCTGATTATAGAAAGATTGTCAAGTATAAGAAGAAAAGAAGAGGGCGGAGACAGCTGCCCTGTGGGACGCCATGCTGCATTTTGAACGATAACATGAATATGAATTGCCACTTGTTTTTCATTTTAAAAAATTCAAAATAAACCTAGTTATAAATTCATGTGGAACCAATTCCCAATTCAAAAACACACTAATGGAAATCAAACCAATTAACAATTTAGCTAATAAAAACCACACAACTCTGTATTCTTGGCTGAAAATTGTAGCTACAATTTAAAATGTACAGATTTAGGTTTTCTTTTAACCAACAAACCTGTGAACAAATTAGCGATCAAATACACCAACACATTGTTTTTGAGTGTTTATGACAATCCAGACTTCTAATCAGTGTTTAGATTTGTGCTGATAGCATGAGTGACAGAAACATTTCAAGACTTTAGTGTGTCACCACAAATTAGACATAAAATATATGACCACACATGTAACACAAATGTACTGTAACTCCTCCTGTGGACATCTGTAAGTGAATGCTGAACAGGAAATGAACAATAACTATATTATTGAATGTTGAGAACAAGCCAAAGCAGAATAAAACACCGGATGACGATATTACAGGATAAAAAAACTCAACAGTCGAGCAAAACACAAGGAAGCCGAGTCGAAGGTGAAGTTAAAACAAGACGACCAAACAGAAAATGTCAAAACGCAAAAAAAGACAACATGATTAAATACAAGTAAAAGGAATAAAAGTGATAAAAAAAGACAGATTAAAAGATGATTAAACATGTTAGAAAGTGTTTATAAATGCTCAACAGTTGGTTGTTAAAGGAAAGTGTCACTCAAAAAGCAAAAACCAACACTGGAGCTGAAGTTTTAAACACATTCAGACACGATAATCAGGTCAGAGAAACAGGTGTGTAGAAACACAGTGAGTGACGACTCTGCAGCGATAAAACGGCTGAAAATGCATTCAATGCTGCAGCTGGAACCTTCAGGAGGGACGGCGAGTGTGTGTGTAACAGTAGAAAGAGCAGAGCCTGGCGTGGTCTTAATCCGTCCACATACCAGCCACCGCCTCATATGGTGTGTGTGTGTGTGTGTGTGTGTGTGTGTGTGTGTGTGTGTGTGTGTGTCATTTCAGAGGCCTGAAACCTGATGCCCCCCCATGACTCAGATCGGTGCCCCCCATGCGTCCTCTCACTGCTGCGGATGGCGAGGAAGCTGCGAACACACAAATGCAGCCGTCGCTTCTTGTGAGGGAGAAAAAAAAATAAAAGGGGGGAATGAAGTGAGTGAGTGAGGAAGAGGAGGAAGAGGGACTGGAAGGTGAAGAGGAAGAGGGACTCGTGTCCGGGCAGCAGACTTTCTTTTCTTTTCTGGGATATGAAAGAGATTTTTTGTCGGGCTGCTCGACCTCGATGTGACATCTGACCTCTGATCTTACAACTGGACATGAGAAGATTCTCCAAGACAACAAAGTCTCACTGGAAGCTCAAAGCTCGTGTTCAAACTTGAGTTGGGCATTTTTTTTTTTTTTCCCTGAGAGAGCTGAGACAGATGGTGTTACGTGGTCTGTGCAGTCAGCAGCTTCATGCAAAAACTTACCTGGCAACTGACTAAAAGTTCATTTAAAGTAAATGAAATCCAGACAAATTAACCTCCAGAGTGTCTGTGCACGATAAACCTGCAGAAAACTACTGAGGAAGATTAAATAATCGAGCTCCACTGACTCTGAAAGACCTCCTCCCTGCAGGATCTCAACTCCACGACAGAGAAGAAGAGTCTGATCGTGGATTTACTCATCAACACGCAAATAAATATCGACAAAAATGACTTTCTGACTGACTGCAGAGACGAGAAGACAGATCACACACAGGAGAGACTGACTGCAGATGGAGAGGAAGGTGAGTCATCAGGTTTCTTCTTCAGCTGTTTGCTTCTTAACATTTTCTTTACTTCCCAGTAAATGTGATGTTTAAAATGCTTTTGCCAATAACTGCATGAAGAATTGTTCAGGAAGTTTTCATTAGTTTACACCACAGCAGGGGAGTGATGTCACAATATTGTGATATTCACGATAACAACAGTGTTAAAAACTGAATCACCGATATCGTGTTAATAATCCAGTGAAGGTTTGTCTGCTCATCTTGTAATCGAAGGGAATACAGTTGTTTTTTCAGTCCAAAAAACAACAAAATGGGGACTTGAACATGAAAACTGAGGACAAATTATATTGTTGTGGTAACTGACTTTTGTTCAAATTGTTACCTAAAGTATCTTGAGCCGGTTTCAGGTCCATGCAGGAGGATTTCCACAGAACTAAAGTCTTCCAGTATGTTTTGTAAAGAGTTCAGCTGTGACTCAAGTATAAGAGTGTATGAGTAAAGACACCACAGCAGGTTAACTGCAGCCATTCACTGACTTCCGGTCTCAACAGGAGGAGGTGAAGTTTGGCGGAGCGGCCATGTCGCTGCCGGTGGACCTGAGCTGCCTGCAGGGTGGCGGCGGCGGCGGCGGCGGGGGGGCGGAGGGCGAGGCGGCGCTGGCGGCTCTGGAGAAGCAGCTGATCTGTCCCATCTGTCTGGAGCTCTTTAATAAACCCGTGGTCATCCTGCCCTGCGAGCACAACCTCTGCAGGAAGTGTGCCAACGAGCTCTACCAGGTCGGTCACACACACACACACACACACACACACACATACACACACACACCATGTTACATGTGTGTACTGTGTGTTTCTGTGTATATAATCCCTCAGCGGACACACAGTTCTGTACATTTGTGTGCAGCAGCTCTTTTTATAACCCAGAGACACCACTGCATTGTTACCACTGCACTGTGTGTGTGTGTGTGTGTGTGTGTGTGTGTGTGTGTGTGTGTGTGTGTGTGTGTGTGTGTGTGTCCTGTGGATTATCAGTGTCTAAAATGAGACGTGCGGATATTTAACTGGTTCACTCATGAACACAGAAAACACCTGCTGTGACCTACAATCACTGCCTTTGTCCAGAGTGTGAGCTCCATTTTCACTTGGTGTTGTGTTTGTTTGCGTGAGAACTTCCGTCTGTCTTTGTGTGTAACACAGAACTTAAACGTACTACGAGGAACTTTTGACTGATTATGAAACAGTTTCAGTTCTGAAGCCTCTAAATGACCCACGAGCGAACAAGATCATCAGCAAGAAGATCGTGACATCGCTGCAGACCAAACACTCTGACGGTGACTGCTGGCAGAATACAGAGTTTATTTAATGTATTTAATGCTCATTTTAATAATAAATTAATGTTCACAGCCTCTGATTACGTGACGGTTGACAGCTGTGCTGGAGGTGAGTCAGCAGCTCACCAGATCTGTGAAATCTGTCAATGCTGAGGTGAAAAGCGTTCGCCAGAATTTCCCCCTTCCACTGGAATTTGGTTTTTGGGTGGGAATTTAAAAAAAAAACAGTAACATCAATCTGCTGGTGATGCAACAGGTAAAGTCAGTGGATCATCAGAGTCAGCTGAATCCACCATGGATGTCAAGATAACAGATCTGAACCATCAGAACGCTGCTGACAAAAACAAACGTGTCATCACTGGAGACATTTCATCTGATTACATCAAGGTTACTAATAATAACTCGTGCACATGACAGATTGTTTGTTTTTAACAGAACCAGAACCTAAAACCTTCAGCGTCTCTCAGAATATCCAGTTCTTGTTGTCCTGAAGCTCTTCATCACTCGTCAGACATCTGCTATTTACTACTGTCTCCAAACCTCAGTGTGTGTGTGTGTGTGTGTGTGTGTGTGTGTGTGTGTGTGTGTGTGTGTGTGGTAACTTCCATGTTCACGTGTCTTCATGTGTGTTTTCGGGTGTGTGTGCTATGTGAGATGGAAACTTAACTCCTCCCTCTCTGTCGTGCTCATGTTCGTGACCTCTGACCCTGAGACGTGAAATAATACGTCCGAAAACAAAAACAGAATCTGTTCGTTGCACTTCAGTTCACCTCGTCTAAATCAGAATGTTGTTTTGCTTTTTAATTTCTTACCAAAATATTACTCTGCGACCTCAACAACCGCCTGACAACACCAGCCGGGCTCTGAAGTCCACTGACCCGGGTTTGTCAGCTGGTCCTGGACTCAGGAGCTGTCCTCCAGGTAGAGACTCATATATTTACTAAACATACCAAAACCTCACCAGACTCTGCATTAATGTGATGATAGATGGAGAGAGGCTAAACTGCCCAGACATTATTAAACAACACATGGGCCTGTTTCTAAACCAGTCATTCCCAAAATAGAAATAGATAATGAAGGTAATGGAAGCGCTGATCTCCACTGCAGAAAGAAAGTATCTATCAAATCTAGTCAAAGCTTTGACAGTGAGACTGAGAGGAGACACTGGACTCCATCAAAAGACTCAAGACGTTCTTTAAAAGTCAGGGCTGAGCAGGATTAAAACCACAACAGAGTGTAATTGAAATAAAAGGGTTTATTACGTAAATACCCAGTAAAGAAGCAGCTGAAACTGTGCCAACAAACACCTGCAGGACCTGAAGCAGCTTCATCAGAAGACGGAGACTCAGATAGTTTTCCTGCAGCTTCAGGCTCGTCTTGTTCGTCACCTGCAGGAAGAGAAAGAGGAGCAGTGGTAGTTCGATGTCTCTTTGTGGAAGTTTTGTGTTTGTTTGAGGAGGTTTTTTGTGTGTCTGTGGAGGTGTTTTTTGTTTGTATGTTTGTTTGTAACGTGCACATACAAAAATCCGCCACAAGATTAAAACCAACACTGATGATCTTGTGACAATGCCACGTTCTGCAGGGAAACTTTGAGTCCCAGCCTTCACGTGGACGCCTGTTATAGAAGCACCACTGACCCAAACACCGCTGCAGACAAAGTGCAGCCGCTCATGGCGAAGACACTCCCTGATGGCAGCGATCGCCCTGCAGGACAACGCAGCTGCATCACTGTAAAAGCTGCTCAGGAACGACCTGAGGAACATGACGAAGAGCTCAAAGTGTCAACCTGGCCTCTGGATTCCCCAGATCTCACTCCACCTGAACGTCCACTGGATGTATCATGAGCTGAGAGCGATCCTCGGGGGCTCCAACACATGTCGTATAAGCTCACCTTTACCTAAAACTCATTCTGAACCAGCTCTCGTCTCTCTCTTCGAGCCCTCAGGCCTCAGGGTTCGTCTGTGAGCGCCTCTGATCCTCCGTCAGGCCCGACAGCAGCTGAAGCTTATTAAAGGACACTATTTCTGGAGGCTTCAACCTCCACCCGTCTCTCTGCTCCCGTCTGTCTGTCTCACAACCCTCAGTTCTCCCATCAGTTTCTGCCTCTGCTCAACTTTTCTCCTGCGATCACTTGTTTTCTGCTGAACTCTCCGTCCTTATTTATAGATGTCCAGTGCCACGAGGTGTGTGTGTGTGTGTGTGTGTGTGTGTGTGTGTGTGTGTGTGTGTGTGTGTGTTTACATGCTGGATGGTGAACAGGGGACTTTCCAGGCTTGTTGTTACCCGGTAACCCGTCCTGAAGCGGCTCTGACTTCACCCGGGGAGACGTTTGGGAGGATTTTACACATTCTCCACCGGTGACCCCGACTGAAAACTGTTGCTAATTATTGAAATCCCAGCATGCAGCTGTGCTGTATGACAACAACCTCCAACTGTTGGGTGCTGACAGGCAGCCGTGGAGGTTTGAAGGGCAGAACCATCATCGTATTATTAACATTTCATAGCATTTCTTTCTTTCTCTCCAGCCGTCCTTGTTCCAGGCTCGCACCACCATGCTGGTGAACAGCGGCCGTTTCCGCTGTCCGTCCTGCAGACATGAGGTGGTGCTGGATCGCCACGGAGTCTACGGCCTGCAGCGGAACCTGCTGGTGGAGAACATCATCGACGTCTACAAACAGGAAGTCAGCAACAACCTCAACAAGGAGCCGAGGTGAGCAGAGACAACAAGCAGAGTTGTGATGTGAACGTACAGGTGTTTGAAGGTGTTTCCTCCCTCTCTCTCTCTGCAGCCCCCTCCCTCCTCCTCCACCTGCAGCTCAGGTGACATGTCCGGACCACGAGGGGGAGAAGGTGAACATCTACTGCCTCACCTGTCAGGTTCCCACATGTTCCCTGTGTAAAGTGTTCGGGGCCCATCAGTCTCACCAGGTGGCTCCTCTGACAGACGTCTACCAGCAGCAGAAGGTAGAAAACACTAATTCAAAGTTTCCTTCTCTTATACTTACCATGAAAATCAACTTGTAGAAAGTGCAAATCTTTACAAAGTATGTAAATAAGTATGATCCAACAGCATCGATGCAAACTGAAAACACTGATTCATATCGACGCCATCGTTAAGATACGCCTTTATTTTGAAGTTCCTCTTCGTCACAGTTTCCTTCCTTGTTGTTTTATTTTACACGATGTGAAAACTGTAGTGATGAATTATAGAAGTTCAGGTCAACAAAGGCTCTCTGAGTTAACTTAAACATTCAAATTGAAGATATGTGGCTCTTTACAGTGAACAGAAGGTCTATTTTATTTGTTTTATGATAAGAAGATTTTTCATTAAAAAGTCTGGACTCATTGATGAAATGATATTTCCACTGAAGAGTTCAGTAATAAAATTGTTAAATCATATTTTAGTGTATATATATTAGATTAGATGGAAATATGACTGGTTGTGTTAAATCTGCATATGATATCCTCATAAAATAAAGATATTAACAGTTTCTTTCCCTTCTGTGTTTCATTTCCCAGGACGAGCTGAGTAAAGAGGTCAGTTCTCTGGTGGCGTTCAGCGACAGAGTCCAGAGTTTGATCGACGAGCTGGAGGAGACCTGCAGAAACATCGAGGTGGATTAAAACGCTGCTTCTACCAAATCAATACATCCGATATCTGTTTCATACATAAACTCATTGATCCTGATTCTGCCCTCTGCAGGAGAACTGCAGGACTCAGAAACAGAATGTGTGCGACAAGTTCAGCCACGTGTTTTCAATCCTGGAGGAGAAAAAGAAGGTCAGACTTTATTAATTTCTATCGATTCACTCAGACTGTTGAATATATTTTTAATTTAATGACCTCAAGAAGTACCAATTAAATACACGTAGACAAAAGTTGCAATAAAGAAACTTTGGTTAAAAGTAATTTAACAAAAAAACTTTATTCTGAGGTATATGATTGTTGTCGTTAAACTGTTTTTATCATCATGTCGAAGGCGATGACGCAGCGAATCAGCTCCGAGCAGGAAGAGAAGACAGGCCACGCCCAGGCGTTGGTGCGTTGCTATGGAGACAGCGTGGCGACCAACAACAAGCTGATGGAGACGGCGGCGAGCAGCATGGAGGAGCCGGACATGGCTGCTTTTGTCCAGGTGTGTGTGTGTGTGTGTGTGTGTGTGTGTGTGTGTGTGTGTGTGTGTGTGTGTGTGTGTGTGTGTGTTTCTTACATCTGTGGAAAGTATTTTAATTACATGTGAATCTTTCATCAAGTGTCACATTAAATACAGAGTTTTGTTTTTATGTTGAATAAATGTTGGAAGCTTTACACGAAATCAAAATATTTTAAATCCACATTTTTATGTCACACACTTTTATGTCACGTTCTTCTAGTTTTAAAAGAAGTTTTGTTTCAGGAAGGAGAAACGACGACTTCCACAGGAGGTTTTTATTCGTAGTATTTGTGAGGTCGTATGTAAGAAGTTCTTCTCTTGTACGTACATGCGACAGTGAACAACAACATCCACGTTACGATGTGCCGGCGGTTTGATTTAGGACCCAGAAGCCGACGCCAGAGAGAGTCTGGAGCGGTTTGAAAGATATTCGTTGTACCAGGAGAGGTTGAGTCAGGTGAGATCAGCAGCTGGCTTCGACTCAGCTGGAGGTGAAGCGCAGGTAACACACAGCGAGGCTGGAGGTGGCAGAGGAACAGGTGGAGGGTGAAGATCAGGGTAGTTAGCCCGAACGTGCTGCAGGTGAGGTGCACAACAGGACCGCAACAAGTCCAGATCTAACATTCTCACTAACTCACCACAAGTATTAAGTTAAACATTCATTTTATTAGATGCCAGAGCAACTCGGAGAAGTGTTCAGCGTCACATTTCAGTCTTTATTTTGCCTTTTCTGTGTGTGATGTGTTTGGTTTGTGTGCGTCATGATGTCGAGGCTCTAAAACGATCTCACCTGTCCTTCCTTCCTTCAGAATTCACGGGAGCTGATCACAAAGTGAGTACTGAAATGAAAACATGTTGTGTATTTACATTATGTGCATTTTAGACGCTTCATTTTCTGCAGTAAAACATTTTTCCTGCTCCCTCCATGTTCCTCCACCTCTCCTCAGAGTTTTGGCAGCGACCGCCTCGTGTCCAGCAGAGACACTGAAGCCGGGTTACGAGAGTCTGAGCCTCTACAGATATAACTTCAGCCGGCAGGAGAGAGCTCTGAGGAGCTTAGACTTCCCCAAAGGTGACGAGAGAGAAAACACCCTGAAACTTTATCTTTTATAAGACGCTGTTTTGAATTTAAAAACACAGTTTTCTGTCCACTCCCTCCTCCAATGTTCAGTCAGTATGAACAAACAGTTCTTGTGAAGTGTGAGGCGTAAAGCTGCCTGAGTGAGGATGAAATATAAACTCAGAAACTCGATCTGCTCCGGGGTTTTTTTTGGATTTAAGGTCTGTGAGTCCGATCCAAAAATAGTTGAGAGCTGCAGCAGGTAAAGAACGAGTGAGCGAGCACAAAAAGACTGAAACATAACAGAGCTGGAGGAGTTATTGATTTCAACATCAGACGCTTGTTTAAGACAAGATTATAAATATCAGAAAAGTGAGTTTTAAATGTCACATGAAGCTCGATGCAGTTCAGTCTCAACAGGTCTTGTTGTCGTCCTGCAGCTGTGGAAGATGTTCCTGAAGAACCAGAGGTGGAGCAAGAACCAGAGGAACCCAAAGAGCCCTCTGTCCAGAACACAGAAGCAGAACACCAGCCGGGCACCTCCACCCAGAACCTGGAATCTGCTCGAGAACCAGTTAAAGAGCCGGTCTCAGCACTGACGTCCCCGTCAGCTGCACCGACGTCAGCGCCGGCTCCACCAGCTCCACCAGCTCCACCAGCTCCACCAGCTCCAGGTCTGGTGATGGATCTGCAGCCGGAGACTGACGGCTCGCAGATAAATGTCGGAGGATCCGGTCAGGTGAAGAACGAGGAGGAGGAGGAGAAGAAGAAAGAGGAGGAGGACAGATGTGCAGCTCCTGAGCCTGTTAAAGAGGGAAACACCTGCGACGATCAGGAGGGAATGAGCACACAACAGGTACAGAACCAGAACTGCTGGAGAAACAACATCTGCTCAAACTCCACAGCTGCTGTTTCCTCAAATCTAAATCAAGTTAGATATATAAAATCTCAGTTATGGCAACAATCAGAAGATGTTTTAACGCTCAATAAGTCACAGATATTAGACATCCTTAAGAGTCACGACGCAGCTCATTTTCTGATCTGTTAACTGTGTGAAAATTAACAAAACAGATTTTCTTCCAGCATCTTTTTCTTTGCAGGTTTCTGCCCTTCAGTTTCTTGTCTTTCTCTGAACCCATTAACTTCAATTTGTAGATTTTACAAAACATGATTTAAGATTGATTTTCCTACTGTCCACACAGCTCCTGGTCTCAGTTCAGTTCAAAGCTCCTCAGAAAAGCATCTTATCCTTTCAAAAAATGCTCCGGTTTTTGGTCACAGGTGAAACAAAACATGCTAAACATTCCATTTGGCTTCTCAGCTGTGTTTCTCCACATGTCAGTGTGAAGGAGCAGAGGCAGGAAGTGAAGCGGGTGACTGGACGATGCAGAGAGAGTCAGAGGACGAAGAAGAAGAAGAAGAAGTGAAGATGAACGAGGGGAACTATACTATGTTTTACCCCAGCTGGTACAAACCAAGCAGCTGGAGCAGCCCGGTTCCTGCAGACATCCAGCTGAAGCTTCAGGATGCAGAGCAGACGGCTCCAGCAGAGGATCGCCTGTTGGAGACTGAAGCTCCACCACGGTCTCCATGCAGACGATCCCAGCCTCGACCCCTGAAGGTACCTGCTGTTACACCTGTCCCCCATCTGAGACCGACTCAGCAGGAGGCAGCAGGAAGAGACGACGTCGCTGAGGAGGAGGAGGACATGCAGGGCTGGGTGTGTCTCCCAGGGGCTGCAGATAGAAGCGTCGGTAGTTTTGATGCGGGAGACAGTTCTGCTGCTGACAGTGACAGTCCATCATCCAAACCACCCGGGGAGACTTGTTCTGGGCTCGAGAGAGGAAGATCAGAGACGGACCAGGACGACGTAAAGCTCAGCGATGGAGGATTAGAGGACGCAGAAGAGAAGGAGCAGCAAGAAGAGGATGATTTAAATCTGAAACAAAGAAGAGAGTCTGAAGATGAGCTGCTGAATGAAAGGCAGGAAACAGGATTAGAGAGGGAGGCTGAATCTACGAGGGAGGATCGCTCTGAACGGAAACGTGACGTCGTGGACGACGATGATGATGTAGAGAGTTTGCGAGATGGAGACTCAGAGTTTGAGGCCTCAGGTTTTGCAGAAAAGAAGGAGGAGGACGGAGAGAGAAACGAAGCCTCCTCTGACTCTCTGCAGGTCAGTGTCGTCTGGTTTTACCTTCATCATCGTCGTCATCATCACCATCATCCTGCTCCTCCTCACCCACCTGCTGACGTGGCTTCACCTCCACATTGTCTTTTCGTTTCGAGACATTTCTGGCTGAAGCTTCTTCTCCACCACCACACCATGTTTCTGTGCCGTCGTCGTTGTTGTTGTTGTTGTCGTCTCTCACCACAGAGCTTCTCATCTCCTCACTTTGTCCACTTTCTCCTCCCTTTTCTCCCCGTCACTCCCTCCCTCCCTCCCTCCTCTCCTCTCCTCTCCTCTCCTCTCCTCTCCTCTCCTCTCCTCTCCTCTCCTCCCCTCTCCTCTCCTCTCCTCCCCTCATGAATGTATGCTGTCATTTTCCTTCCTCCGCCCGTCTCTCCCGTCCATCCCTCCATCTTCCTCTCCAGGCTGTCACTCTGCTCTTCTACCTGTTGGCCTTCCTGGTCATCCTGCAGAGGGTGTGGGCTTACATCGGCTGCTTCATTTGCACATAACACCTGCAGGAGACACGCCCGCCCTCACCGCTGCACCGCTCAGGTACGCACACACACACACACACACACCTGCTGCCTCCACCAGGAAGTGATGCTGACCGCTTTTATTTTGGAAATCAAGAAACATATACAGTGTTATTGTTCAAATCAGATTTCTGTTTTGTTTTCAGATTTGAGGTTTTTACTACTGTCACTACTACTATTTCTACCACTACAATTACTTCATAATAAGTTAAAGAGTGACATGTCAAACTTTATTCTGATGTATTTTACTTTTCATGACAGTTTTGACTTTGAACTTTTGACTTTAGCCTCAAAAGATTATTTGAAATTTACATTTTATTATAAATACAGATGAAAACAGAAAATAAATGGGCTAAATAACAAATGACAACAGTTTTCTATTAAAACAAACATAATCCTTCTTCTGCATCTTCATCTCTGACAGAATCGTTTGCTCTTGCCTCTGCTGACACCCGGTGGTAGAATTGTGTAATTACAGTTTTATTGATCAATTCAAATTAACCATCTGACTTTAATCTGTCAATAACTTATTATTGTATTAATCATATTCTTGCTGTTTTTCTGCTTCAGCATCACTGACATCACTCATCACAACACTTTGTGCTTCGTGCTGCGTGATAAGTCGTGTTTGTTTGTTCATAAATCTGTTTTCTGCTTTAATGTGAAGACGGAATAATCTGAGCAAAGGTTTTATTGTTTAGTGTTTTTTACCCTTCATCCTACTTTATATTCTACATTTCACAGGGAAATGTTGTCATTGTTTAACAAAGACGAGTTACAGATTAAACCAGCGTCTGGTCTAGTTTGACCCCCTGTCACTCATTGGCTAAGTTTCATTGTGGGAAATGTAGGCATCAGTTTTTGTTTTCATTTTTTTTTTTTTTTTTTTAAATAGGAAGATGAACGTGAGATATAGTGAAGGTGATCTCTCTGGTTCTGCTGTATCGATTTAAAACTGTTTGTAATGATGATAAAAATGGACGAGTGCAATGCTAGGTTAGTGGACTGCTTTTTAAAACCCAGTGCCTCCATTACCCACAATGCAGCACAGCCACTGAGTGACATCACTGGTGGTAACTTTTCAGATTAAATGCAGCCTCCTTTGGAATAAATACCAACTGGAATTTAAAAACTGTTATATTTTACGTGTATTTGTCTCGTATGTGTTCATGCCGTCCGTCTGTGCTCCAGATGGAGGCTGAGACCAGGAGTCCGGCTCAGACCGGTCCTCCCTCCTCCTCTCGTCGACCCAGTTTCTGCTTCTCCTGGCTGAACCCCCTCCACAAGAAGAAGTAGCGGGCGGAGAGAAGTGTCTGATGGTGGAGATGGAGGTGATGGAGAGTAACTGCAGAGTTACAAACTGTTTCATCAACCATCTCAGTTTTGTTCAGAATTTTTATCCACTCTAAAACATATTTGCACTTTTTGTGTTGTGTGGACAGAACGGCAATAGATCTGTTTTTTATTGGTCTTTTATTTTGAAAACTAACTGAGAAGTTTTGTTTTAATTTGTTTTTAAGTAGAAGCTGCTGCCCTCCACACAGATGGTCTTTGGTTTTAAGTGTTAACTACCTGATTTTATAAGAGAAGGAGCTGCAGAATTAGCAGTAGTTTTACTGGTCATAGTAAAATTAGAACTACTGCTAGTAGTAATAATAATACTTATTTTATTATGTTACTGCAGGTGTGGCTGCAGAGGATGTTGCAATAATTTTACAGCATTTTAGTCTTTTTCTTGAACAAATCTGATGACATTTGGGCTTAAAATGTGAGATTTAACAGTCTATAAGGGATAAGTTCATTATCTACTCACCTTCATGACGAAGGAAAGTTGTGTGAGGTCCATAAGAAATGTCTAGAGTCTCAAAGCAAAATGTTCTAAAAAATCGACCAAAGACAAAGATAAAATGGATCCATGCAGCTCGTCAAGTGTTATAAAAGTCTCTAAAAACCCAGAGAACCCAAACTGATAGATGCTAAGCTAAGAGCGTTAGCACGCACCCTGTCTTAAGTGGGGCCACAGGCTTGACTGTATGTGGAGAGTATGAGAGTGACTTCTTCTTCTTCTTCTTCTTCTTCTTCTTCTTCTTCTTGTTCTTCACCTGACTTTACATCAACATGAGAGGGAGGAGAGGATGATTGGGTTTTAATTTTCGGGCGGACTGTTCCTTTAACAGTCTGGTGATAGAGCTACTAGCTGTAGCTCGATATTAGAAATGTGGACAACAGAAGTGGAGCAATAACACTTGGTGAAACAAATGATGAAGTCTGTCTTACAAACATGGTTGTATGTGTGTCTGGATGTGGGTTAGAATTCTGGACCGAGTTCTGACGACCTGGGAAAGAGACTCAAGGATCAGCTGTGGTTCTCCAGAACTTTTACTAGATCACTGATTGTGTTTGTTCTTGTTAGACTTTTTTCAAATTCTGCTATCAGACCCAGACAACCTGTTTGAAACTTTTTTAAAATGCTGATTCTGGACGTCACATGTGATTTTGTTTGGTTTGGTTCTGTTAACAAAAAGTTTGTATGATTTTGTTTGAAAGTCAGAAACTTTTATTGTGTATTTGTGAGTGTGTTTGAGCACTTTGTGTGTTTGTGGATGATGACAGAGGACAGATGAGACACTGTGTTTGTGTTTGTTACATGTGTAGATTCAATAAATCTGATTTCACTCAACATTAGTGTGTGTGTGTGTGTGTGTGTGTGTGTGTGTGTGTGTGTGTGTGTGTGTGTGTGTGTGTGTGTGTGTGAGAGAGATATCCAGCAGCAGAGAATCCAAACCACTTCCCCCCCACAGAGAAAAGTCTTGAACCAATAATATATTTCGACAGCAGCTGTCTCTGTGACGTCGTTTGACCACGCCGGAAGAGGAATCCACTGAAATCCGTCACTGTTGGCAGTGAGCAACATCACTTCCTGTTTGGAAGGACACGCCTTTAAAATAAAAGCATGAGAAAAAAAATCAGTTTATACACTCCAAAGACGAGTGTTGAAACATATATGATTTATGGTGTAGGCAGGTTTAGAGTTCAATATATAGTGATTTTAATGATAAACTTTATTTAAAGAGCATGTTTATAAACAGTTTGAAAAGCACTTTAACAATCAAGCAAAAGAAGTTTGTTGAGCTACTGTGGCTTCCCCCAAACTCAGAATTAAAAAGATTATATAATTAATGAGATAATAATATAAGAGAAATATAAAAACACTTCCATAACTGTATAAACAAACTGTTCTCAGAGGAGAATAAGTTCCCTACAACACTCTCAGAAAGAAACAATATAAAGAAACAAAGCTAGAAAGGTGGCAGGGTCCGCCAAATATAAACAAAGTGAAACAGTATGAAATTGCCTCAAAAGCACTTCATCAATCTTAGGACATGGCGAGAAAAGATCAATGAATGACTAAATGGGCGAAGACAAGTATTCAAAGTCTGATTAGTTCGGAAAATCACATTATTTTATTAAAAGAAGATTTAAAACCAGGAAAACACAACAGTAATGTCAAATTACGATATCCAAAATCTAAGATTGTATATAGTCTCATACCACGATAACAATACACATCAGACACAGGGCAGCTTTAAGTTGAAGTTGATAGATAGATAGATAGATAGATAGATAGATAGATAGATAGATAGATAGATAGATAGATAGATAGATAGATAGATAGACAGACAGACATTAGGTCATATCAGCGATTCAAGTACAAATACAATCAAAATGTAAGAAACAATAAAGTATTATATACAATATGCAAAAAACAATAAGGTGCTGTACACAATAAAATCAGAATCAGAATCAGCTTCATTGGCCAAGTATGTGAACACATACAAGGAATTTCTTTTTCTTCACTCATGTAAATGTGAACATAAACATAAATATAGTTTAACAAACATTCAGCTAGAAAGAACAAGAACAGCAAAGAAGTGTGAGTTAAAGAATGATATAAAAATTAGTAAAGTGTTCAGAGGTCCAGACAATTATAAATATATATTAGTAGTATAAGAAATGTGTTATTTACAGTGAGGATTTATGTTGTTCAATTATGTACAGGTAGTATACTGACAGGTAGTATACTGAACATGATTACACATTATAGGACATATAAAGTGCAATTTAGTCTGTAAATGTAAATGTAAAGTCTGTTACTCTCTTAAGAAATTATAAATAAATCAAACTATTATCATCATGCAATTTAGGTATCATATGAGCTTTATTTTGAAATCCCCCCCAACCGGATGTAGCTCCGTCCTCCCCGGTCGCTTCACAGACCGGAGCAGTTGAAGCTGAGCTGGCTGTCGGGCTGTTTTGGGTGTTCGGAGCTGAGTTCCTGTCGACGACTTTCTCTGAGTGCGAGCAGTCGCTTTGAAAAAAAAAAAAACAAAAAAAAAAACAGGAAGATTTCAACACACCGAGTGGAAAAGCTCGCTGTCAGCAGTCTGCTGTCCACACTTCACTCTTCACACCAGACCGACTTGAACTTTTCTGACGGAGAACAGGAGCTCCAGCTCGGTCGGATCGACGCCATGGACCCCGCCAGTCAAGGTAACGTCTGATTGTTAGCTTAGCGGGCAAGTTAGCTAGCATGTAGCTTAGCTGTAGTGGCAGGAATTGCGTGCACTGTGTCGCTAAGCGGACAGCTAAATGTTTTTTGTTTTTTTAATAACCCAACCCCACTGCTAATATGTCAGTAACTTTATCTTGTTTTTAGCTTGTTAGTGTGTCTGAAAGTTTTGATTTTGTTTTATTAAAACCTCAGTAAATGTTAATAATAACGGAGCAAATAAAGTCGTGCGGGCAGGAACGGGGCCCTGCTGGTAAATGACAGGGACAGGAGCAGGAAGGAGGATCGTGTTACTTCATGTCACCAGCCTTCCAGTCACAGTTTAATTTATGAGCACCGACATTGTTTTAATTAATTAGTGAACAATGTCATCTTTCCCGTGAGACGGACAGTTGTCTCCCAAACCCGTCGTTTCTAACGAAGCGAGCTTGAAGGCTTGTAAACAAAAGGACTCACGTTAGCTTAAACGAGTGTTAGCAGTTTGTTGTAGTGGTTTCACCAGCTCACCTTTACCTCTTATTTACCTGAAAACATCTTTTGTGAGTTTACTGCATCTTAAGCTAACTTTATTGGGTAGAAACAGCCTGGTGTGCTGAGTTATTGATCACTGATAACAGCCATGTTGCTAGCATGCTGTAGCTGCCTTATCATTGTCACTATTGACAGTATTGACAGTTTACTCTCATCTGAAGCTGAACAGAAGGCTTCCTCTGATAAATCTATAAAGGCTTAAATAAGTAAAAACGTTATCTTTGAATAACCCTCTCTGATACTTAAACAGGTATTTAGCACAAACATTTAAAGCTGAAACTAGTTCAGAAGACTGTGGGAGCTGTTATGTCTGAAATCTTGTGATCTTGAACAATATTGTTATTGTGATACGGAATATTTGCTTGAAAGTCCTTTGAGAAAGTCTTCAGGCGAAGTAACACATGGAATATGTAGGAATGTAAAATGTCTAAATCGACAATAAGGGAAGAAAGTGTCAGTTTATCTAATTAAAGTACAAGTAAAAACATTTTACACAAGCTGATATCATATTTTAGCCATTTAGTCGCTTCAGTATTAATTGGATTTTGTTGCCAGTTGTTAAACAATGACAGACAGAGACTCTAATTTCATTATCTTTTGTTATTTGGTTCATTACTCAAGTAACTTCACATTTACTTTATCTGTTCTTTCAGCTTCTAATGTAGCCGACTCTGATTTTACATAAAACATGCGTCATGTCAGTGGTTAAAACAGTTATCTAATATTCCATTAATGATTTATAAATTGTTAAAGCATTATTTACAGGTTGATACAGAAATTAGGGAGATGAAAATTCCAATATACACATATTTGTGCAATGATCCCTCAAATGTGATTAGCAAAAATATGCAATATTTCAGTCTGTCTTCTTCACCATTGTCCAACAAAACCAGATACATATTCGTTGAAACAGTACAACAAAATAAAGACAAATGTCCAAATTCTCTCGTCTCACAATATGTACAATCATATCGTCGATCTACGCCAGACAAATTAAATCAAAAAGGATTTCCTCTAAATCTTGACAGCACAATCTGGAAAGTCTGTAGATTCCCTGTTGGGTCACTGACAGAACACAATCATCTGGAAATTGAACGAGTTAACAGATTTGATAGCAGTTAAAGTATCTCTCATGTATCATCATGCTCATTTTTCATTCTGACTATAAATATCCCTTCGGGGACGATCTAATTAGACTTCAGTGCTGGATCTCGTAGCCTGTAATGATGAGAGGCCATGACGGTCATGTCATGTTGGCTCAGGCCTCAGGAAAAGATATTCTGCATTTCTTTAAGTGTGACGTGAACTGGGACACGTCTGTCCAGATAAAATCCTGTTGCTGCCGTTTCCTGAACATACGCCGTGAAATCTGAGAGCAGGATTTTTCAGCCGAGTCGAGGGCTTCGCCTGACTGATGCGTTCTCACGTGACACTGCTGTCACTATTTTCTAAAATCCAATTCCTTCCTAACAGAATAACATAATGAAGCAGGTTTGGTGTCCGTCTAAATCAAACAGCAGCAGCGTCTCTTGATGGAGCTGCCATTTTGTGCAGAGGTTAAGCGATCACAGGGAGAGAGCCATCATAGAGTTACAACAGAGACTTAATACATGAATCCATATCAGCAGCAAATGGACCAGGATGCAATAGAGCAGCGAGGTTGGGTTTTTAGCTCAGGGGTGTGGCTGCAATCAAACACATGCCTCAGTATTTACAGACTGTGTTTGACAGCCTGGTCTCCTGCAGCTGATGGCAGCAGGCCTGCAGCAAGAGTCGCGCTCGCTCATGACGAGGCATCCGTGTCCTCATCGACTTCTTTATGTCAATAAAGAAATGCTGGGGGAAGTTGTTGCCGATAGCTGGGCTTCTTTAACTGTCTGGTGATGTTGTTTTTAGCATATTTTACTAGCATTAACTCAGCCTGCATTTGAAAATCTATATTGGCATGTTAAAGAAACAGTTTGTGAGGTTTTCTTAGTATGAAACTAATAATACTGCATACTATTTACAGGGAAATATTGCAGTGTGCTGGTACTTCTGCAGTGACAACAGCATAACAAAAACCGCTAATGTTCCTTCTTCTTTGGGTCAGACAGACTAGACGCTGCTGTGGCGTATTTCTGCCGTCTTTTCAACATTTATTTATGATATTTTTTCAGTCCAGTGCTGTGCTGACATTCTCTCAGTTTCTACCTTTCCGCCCAGTTGTCCAGGTAGAGTAAAGGTCACAGAGTGAAAACAGGTTTTCCAGCTACTTCCAGGTCTTTGAACAGCTTCCTCCTCTGAAGCGATGTTGTAATAATTTTCTGGTACTGAATTCCAGGTAACGTTAACATTACTCAGCCCTGTGTTACACAATCTCGTGTCGTAAATTGAGAATGAAATTAATCTTGATTTAAGGAATTCTGGGAAGTGTAGGATATAAATCGGTGTATGATGGCTAAAGAATATCTGAGATAGAACTTTATTTATTTATGAATCCAAATCTCAGGAAGGAAATAAGTGTTTTGTAGGCATCTTATTCTCACACGAGCCTTGTTGTCTCTTTTTAACCTCACTGCTGTTGTTTCTGCGGTCTGTCTGAATCAATACACCTTGAGGGTGGAGCCGTTGTTTCTCTGTCCAGCCAGTGTGTAGATGTTTACTGCTAAGACCCTGGATCACACTGCATTACTACCTGCAGATACAGCTAACAACCATGGTCCTTTGCAACCTGCTGCTGTGGTTGTGCTACTGTTGTGCGGTGTGCATTCAGTCGTGTAGAGATGGAAACCGCACGCAAACAGGGAATAACGTCAAAGTCAGTGTTGCGTTCAGATCTGATTTCATGCTCAGATTCTGGTAAGGAGTCAAGTAAAATGAGTCTTGAATAGAGGTTAACACTGGCTGTGCTGTGGTGTTGAAGTCACTGGGTGTGTTTGGAGGCAATGCGAGGTGTGTTTACCTTTTCATAATTGGCTCGCCCACTGAATAAATACTGCTCGAGTGTTGGGCCATAACTGCATGAAGCCTATTTTTACCCAGTGTTTCAGGCAGATAGTTTATTTTTCTTGTCCTCCATGCCAACACCGGCTGTGCCAGGCTCCAGAAGCTGCCAAGTTCATGATAGTTTCCTCAGGTGAATGACGCAAGATGAAGTCATCCTGATAGAAATGCTGACAGTGGAAGATTTCAGTGCTCGCGCTGGTGTTTTTGTTCTGTCAACTATCACTGGATGAATTCAGGTTTACTCAAGAATGGATTGTGTCCGTGTTTTGTTCTTTTCAAAAATAGTTTCTTCCTTCTTTTGTCTGGCTGTTCCTGTGTGCAGAGAGTGAAAGGTTTAATGGTTCTCAGACAGAAAGGTGTCAAGTTACTCTCCTAGAGTGCAGCTCAACTCCTAACTCTGCTAATTGCCACTTTCTCTTCCGGTCAGATATCTCCTGCTGGCCACACAAGCCTCTTCCTGGCCTCAGTTACTGTGTGTGAAACAGATACTGAGAGAGGCATCATCTCAGTAAACCACGCCTGGCTTTTAACACTCTAACAGATCTAATTGTGTCTCTGTTAACCCTTCTGCTGCCTCTGTACCTCACTGTCACATTAACCATTTTTATTCCTCTTCCAGATATCAACCTGAACTCTCCTAACAAGGGTCTCGTTGTGGATCAAGCAGAAAGTCTGTCCGATGTGCCGGTGGAGGGAGCCGTCGGAAACTCGGTCAACCCTCTTCCACCGGGCCTGACGGAGGAGGAGGCTGAGGAGCTCCGCACCGAGCTCACCAAGGTAGAGCCTTCATGTTCCTACATCTCCAGGTGTTTACACGCAACTATAGGCTGAAATCGTTGTGTGTGTGTTTCGTGGATGCTGTAAAAGTCACCATGCAGTGAATTCAAAGCTCGCTTAAACTTTTAGTCACAATGTTTTGACATAACATCTTTTCTTAGAGAGCGCTGATTCAGTGTTTGGGTTCCTGTCTTGTATTATTATTATTATTTTTTTATTTTACATGTAACTACCAGACTTGAAGAGTGATTTATCATTACTGAAATGTCAAGAATCTCAGGTTTCAGCTTCACAAACGTCAAGAGTTGATTGTTTTCTTCTTTTTCGTGTGCTATAGTTATAATCACAACCTTTATTTCATATTTCCCTACAATGAAATGTGCATGTTTGGCTGCTGAACAGACTTGGCAAGAGACTTTAAGACATCACCGTTTTGTTTCCCAGCTGGTGTCGTCATGAAGTTGCTCGCGTAGTCTGTGATCGATGAGTTGTTTGGTCTGTGAATGGTAGAAAATATAGAAAAACTGAAGGTATTCAGTTTACTGTCACAGAGGCGGAAAGAAACCAGATAAAATATCACATTATCACAGCTGGTAATCAGAATCAGAACACACCCCTGTCATGGCAGACAATATGGCATCTATTATTGTAACAACGATGGCTGCGTTCCATTTCAAAGTATCAGGGTCAAAATCTGTGCATGCTAGCACACTGGCTTGGCTAACTGTACAAAGCAGTCAATAGTAGTGTTAGCTGAACATGTGCTTTCTCTGCTACTACAAGTAGAACAACTCTGTTTAACCAAAAACACATATTGGTTCAGTTTTCTTGGCGTCTCTCAAGCTGTGCTGGAAGAAAAATGGGCTCCAGTAGAGTCAGAACCATGGCAGCCTGACAGTAAGAGATCATAGCAGAGAGACTTGTTAGGAATCAAAATAAGGACTAAGCAGCAAAGAAGAAAAATGTTTTTTTCTGTCAAGCTTTGGGGGATGTTTGCCAACATGACTCAGAGTAGAGAGGATTTGAATTTGGTAGTACAATTCAAGATAGAAAGTGGGTTTCCACATCGGATGTAAATATAAATCCACTTTTTAGAAAGCTAGAAAAAGAGAAGAGCTGTGTGGACCGTGAATGAAAGGTAAGACCGTAGACTTCACTCTGTGTGGTGTGTTGGTTGTGTTCCAGGTGGAGGAAGAGATCAACACCCTGCGTCAGGTTCTGTCAGCCAAAGAGAGACACGCCGCCGAGCTGAAGAGGAAGCTCGGCCTCAGCCCGCTCAACGAACTCAGTCAGAAAATCAACAAGAGCTGGCAAGAAGTACAGACCTCCAATGCGTATGTATCAGTTTAACCTGATTGCTGAGACAGAAAACACACCTGAAGTAAATCGTGGGAGAAAGTTAAAGTTGAGCGTAAATCTCAGGTTTGTTTGCACGGAGAGTTGATAAACTTCCACTTTAGCTTCTGTTTGACCAGATTTTCTTTCTCTGATTATCAAATTACCGTTTACTTGTATGCAAAACAAACATTTGGACATAGGTAGATTTACGCTTGCCTCATTTTTTCAAAAATGTAATTGCCATGAGATCAGCTCATTAGTATAATTTTCGGCTTTTTAGAAAGACGAATGAAGGCATCAGTATTTTACATTTTAACCTAAATGATGTCGAGACTCATTCTCTGACAGTAACTGCTGCATCAGACAGAAGCCGTCACAAAATGACTCATCCTGTGGTGACACATCGCAGCCTCTGAAGGCTTTTAGATTATATTCCGTGGAGGTTTACATCAAACAGGATGACTGAGATCCTTTTTAAAAACGAGATGAAACCGAGGCAGCTTCGTCTTGACTGCAGCAGGGGTGAAGGTGCTGCTTGATCAGACACGCTAATCATTTGTTAATCAGGCTAATCACAGCAGGGAAACAAATAATCATCTGCAGTTTGTCATCTTAAAGCAATACTTTTTAAACAAAACCAAAAACACAGCAGCTGCTCTGTTTGAAATCATATTTTGACGGTAAGATATGATTACACGTGATTAAGTGAGCAGCTGTTAACGTCAGCAGGAGGTTTGAAGGAGGAGGACGTCTGGAAAATGATGCTGCTGCTGAAACTCATTATTGAGTTTTTCCAGGAAAAAGATATTATTACCGCGCTTCATCTCCATCACGCTAAGAAGATGAGCGTGTGTTCATCTTTACATTTCCAGTTCCTCATTTAGGAAACAACCACATAGTTCAGCATGTTTAATATTTCATTTGGTGGTTATACAAACTATTAGATGGGTGTTTACTTTATAGTCTGCTTATGTTTTATTAAATATGAAGTCTGACCTTTCATAAACAGGTTTGTCTTGCTCTTAAATAATGTTGACTCTGGTTAAACAAACGATAGAGGATGAATGACCAGTTACCAGTTATATAACATTTTGAAGAGGTTTTTAAATGGACACCTACAATAAACTTTCAGCAGTGTATCGATCATCTTTGCAGAGTAATATGAGACGTAAAATAATCTAAGATAACACTTCCATGTATCTCACTGCAACAAAATGTACAGATTATCTTCAACATCTTCAGCGCTGTCATTACATTATTTGGCCTTAACACTTTAAACTCCTTTTCTCATCGAATCATCGTGAAACTGCTCATCAGTCATTAACAGATTTCATGCTGCTGCCGTCAAATCAGATGTGAGATTGTTCCATTTAACGCATCAGCGACGTCGTCCTCTGTTAATCATCTTTAACTCTGAGTGAAGAACATTACTACTTCATTTATACTAATTTCTTAGTCGATTGAGTTCCCGGCTTTTCACTCAGGTAACACTTATTACCACAATAACAATATATCATTGTTAGCACGATGCTCATTACGGTTTATTGACTTGCACAGATTTCTAGTTTAGTTTGTACAGATTTTAGGGTATAAAATATTTTAAGATAATCTGGGAAATTACATCACAATGAGCAGAAATAGTGATGTAGACACTGGGAACATTGCAAACGGAGCTCTAATAATGCACTTTGCACTTTGCTCATTAAAATACACCTGTTGCAAAAGCTAAAAAATGTACAAGAAGTGTTAAGACATGTTTTGTTAGCTTTTCTACAGTCAGAATTGTTTTGGATCAATAGGTTTTGTGTGTTTAATTTGCAGAACACTGTATTATGTAACCTTTTAGTTTAGTTTGTAGAGGTTTTAGGGATATGAAGCATTTTAAGACTCTCCAAGAAATGACATGATGCTGTGTAAAAATGCTGCACCAGTGTAAGTATTGGTGTACTGAACTATCGGGAGGTCAAATGGCTAAAACGAACCAGATTTCTCCGACTGCGTGACTTTGAATCCCTGCGTTTTACCTCTCGCTAATAACCAGAAGACATTTGAAAAGACACTCACGTCATTTATTTACATTATTATTAAGACTTCGTTCAAACAGTTGTAACCTAAAATGAGAATGATCTGTGGGGTTGTCTAACCCCTTGCTCCCTCTTCCAGCCAGCTTGCTTTGACTCCATGCTGAACTTCTGCAGTGTAACACCTCCGTGTCTCTGTTTTTAGCTATGTGGCAACCGCTGAGAAACTGGGCGAGTGGAATGAGAGAGTTACCAGTTTGGAGCTGTGAGTCCATGCACTGTTTGCCGCGGTCTGATGTCTGGCCTTCTGCTGTGTTTGCTCTCTCACGCTCTTGACTTTTTTTTTTTTTTCCGATTCCTCTCCGCTCTCACCTTCTAACCGTGTTTGAGAACACTTACAGTCGGTGTTTAACCTCGGGTCTGTGGTCTGTTTGTTCTGTTTTTGGCTCGGTGCTGTTAAAAGAATGCTTCCATATAAGTGTGCATTAATCTTCTAAACTTTATCGGTGAACAGCTGTCTATTGCAGGTTTGTTTGAGCATGAAGTAAAAAGTGTAAACCCAGCCTGAAAGCATGTTTAGATGCATTTTCTGTAACTTTAATAATTCCAGGTAGATTTTTCATAGATGTTGACGCGTCTTTGGTGCCGTTCAGGAGCTTTTCTGGGTCTGAGAAGTCTACTGTCAGGACTCCTTTTGCATGTGTGGCTCGACTTGTAGCACCGAAGTGGGATTTGATGAGTGTCTCGGTTCTTACCGCTGCAGACTGAGTTACATAACTGATGTACCTGAGTCTGTGTTTGTCCACTGTGGCCTCTGGCTCACCTTTTTAATCAGAAGTTTGAGACCTGGGAGGATTTCTCTGATGGAAGTCAGCGCTGACAGGACACATCTGTCACTTTTGTTTCTCATCTTTGTCTGTTGTCGTATACATTTATACATTATTCTCTCTTCAGTTTTCTGCCTCTACCTTCCTCCTATCGGTATCACCCATCTGTTTTTTTTTTTTTTACTTCCTCTCACAGAGGTCAGGTGTCCTCTCTTCCTCTGTCCAGAAGTGATGACACATGTCCTCCTCTCAACTTCCTGTCAGCAAATCAGCATTCTTCTATATTTTAAGCTCTCTCAGACGCTTCCTCTCTGCTTTTAGCACGCAGAATCTCTGATACTGTGTTTGAGTTTGATACATAAAACGAGGAAATCACAGGGATGTTTTCATAACTGAGATTAGGTGAGGAAGTCTTTGTTAAGCTTTGTTGTTGTATAATCAGTCCACCTGATTTTGTACACGGCAAACACCAGTCACAAACAGTTGATTACCTAGATATCCAGAATTTACGATTTAAAAATGAGACTCCATGTAGCCACACACTAGATGTAGCAGCTGATTACATAATGATTTCAGCCTGAGGGCTAATTGGCTAAATAGAACGAGTTGGCACAGAGTGAAACAGCAGAAATGACGTAATGGTTTCAATAAGCAGCGTTCAGCTGATGAATGCAACATGCTGCATCTATTAGTAATCATTAGCCACGTTTTATGGACTGATGTAAGAGACTGCAGACTTGAACAGTGAAAATATCCTGAATGGAGTATTGTATTTGTTCCTGTAGCAGCTATAAATCTGCATGATATCAAAACACGTTACTTGCAGTGTCGTGGGGAAGAAGTACGCGAGCCTCAGACATCGTAACGACATCGTCTGTGATTGGTGCAGCTCGTGGTTATCATGAAATCTTTACAGCGCCCAAAAAGTCACGTTGGATAGTGAGTTACCACCGAGCGACCGCGAGATGGGTTAGAGTTGAGTCGGAATGAAACTAATCCCTATTTTTCATACACAAAGACAAATTCGATATTTAAGTGTTTCACTTGCGTACGTGCACTCATAGTCCAGTATCCCTGACTCATTTTGAGTAGCGTATGTTAGTTGTCTTTGTCACGTTGGGGCTTCAGCAGTAGTAGAAGCTCATGCAAATGATTTAACATATCAAACCGTCATCTTTATCTGTCACGGCCATGAGAAACAGAAGTTTCTTCTTCATTAGTCTGTATCAGTTCAACATCAGTGAGGCAGATTGAGCAAGTTTATTGTTTTTGCATTTAATCCAGTTTGCACCAAGTAAACAAAGAAAACTTTCTTGTTTATTCTGCAAATTTTCAGTTAACTCTTAGTTGTAAAGTTTCTCCAGGAGGCGTTTTTTGATATTTTTAGGATGTTTCTGTTCCGATGTTGAAAGAATCCTTAGAGTCTTTAGTCGACACGAAAAACATGAAATCTAAGAATTTTCTGCGCGGCTTCCACCGAGCTGCTGCTGCTGCTGCTGTAAAGTCTGACGCTAATGGAATTTTCCATGTGGCTGCGTCTGAAATGAACTGGATTGGCAGGCTCTCTCAGATAGTTAAGCTTATCCTGACAGGGTGAGGCTGCTGACGCTCTTCTTGACTTTTACTAACACACTCACACACAGTCACAAACGGCGGCAGGTGCACTGGTCACGGTGTGTTTGTTCTGCTTTTCATACACAGAAATAAACCGACATGTCTGCTCACACTTTACTCACACTCTCCCGTCTTTGGTCTTTCGTTTTATGTGTTTTTTCCACCCTCAACCAGAATAACTGTGGATTATTACAAAGATTTGTTTAGGAAGGGCAGAAACACGAGCATCATTCTAAACGCACAATGCCGAGTTACATTACAGGAAGTTGTGGTTCGTATCTCGATAACCCACATGCGCTCACACATCCGTGGTCAGTGCCTGGCGACCAGACGGGCAGCAGAGACTCGCTCCTGCAGGAACGAGTGGGAGGAGAGGAAAGGAATGTGAGAGAGCGAGATGGAGGGAGGGAAGAGAGAAAGAAAGAGAAAGAGAGAGAGAGATGGTGTTTTGATTAGTCACATGACGAGAGAGAGAGGGAGGCTGTGAGGTGCACAGAGCCGGAGTGATCTAAACAAAGAAATAAGTGGGTTATGAATTATGAATAAGTTGGAGGCACAAAGACTCGGAGTGGGTTGCCATGAAAACTGAGGTGGGTGGAGGGAGTCAGTCAGCTGTCAACTCAATTTTCAGCTCAGTTAAGTGTGCTTTATTAGCACAGCCACGTTTTATTTTGTCACAGAATGTAAGTGTCAGCGTCTTTTTTTTTTTTTTTTTTTATATAGCCGTGTGGATTTCCCCTCAGCTCCTCTCAGCACGTGACAATAAATAATATCTCCCTCTGACTTCTCTTTGGAGATTGTCCGGCAGCATTTCAGTGGTTAAACTTATTAAGGATTATCTTCCTTTAAAACAAACTGTAAATGTAGACGGGAGCGTTTTTATTTGCTGGGAAACAAATGCAGCAGTTCAACAGGGAAGTGTTGTATGGACAGACGCTGTACTGTGAGAGGGGGGTGTGTGTGTCTGTATGTGTGTGTTTGTGTGTGAAGTCACTGTGCTGTACAGTAAGCAGCATTGTGTGGATGTAAGTCAGGATATAGAGGCCAGCCTTGTCTGCAGCAGTGCTGCCTCCTGTTACCGTAACACTGTTTATCCAGCCCTGCTGTCTGCTGGCTCATCTTTTACATCACAGCTCGGCTTGTTAAAACTCTGATCGCTGTGGTGTTTTAGCTCTGAATTTACATTTCAGGTCATTTGGCAGTCAAATGGAGTGAATGTCGCTTTTTGTTTTGCCCATTACTTTGAGGAGTAAGAGTTGGTGTTGGTGCCATTTTGTTCTTCTTTTTTCTGTTGATTATTTAAACAAACGTGTTGTTGTTGCTGCCGGAAATGTCAAATCCGTCCCTCTGCTGTGTGTAAACGTCTGCCAGTAGTTGCTCCATCTCTGATTTATGAACGACAGATTTAAGAATAAGAACTTGATGTCCTGTTGCTTTTTTGTCGTGTGAATATGTCGGCAAAACCTCCCGTTCACTTCTGTTGAAGCTTGAACCAGAAGCAGCCACAGCGTTCTTGTTTTGGTGCGATCTCCAGCGGAGTCCGACAGTCTTGCAGCTAATTTTTTGCTCATCTTTGGGCTCCGCCAGCCGATAGAAACACTGCAGCTTTGCAGCATATGCCACTACATTGATATAATACAACAGACTAAACCACACAGCATCACTTTCACGCACTGTGTGGAGTTTGGATGTGATCAGATCTGCAGCTCTGAACACGATGCTGATAATTATTAGTTTTCGAGCAAGACATTTGCTGCATCCAGCTTCTTAAACGTGTTGATGCTCAGTCGCCCAACGCTCCTTCAGCTGACGAGTGTTGTGATCAGGAGTCTTATCACCTCCTGCGTTCAAACATTCAGGGATCAAAGCTTCAGCTGATGAATGTGAAGTCAGATCTCTGCTTCCTTCTCTGCTCTGCTGTTGTTGTCGAGAGCAGTCGGCACAAACACACTTCCTCTCTTATTCTAGATAACATACAGGCAGGACTCCGAGTGTGTGTGTGTGTGTGTGTGTGTGTGTTTTAGCTTGCTTTGTTGCTAATCATGAACATGCTGTGCAGTCTGGTGTTTGATCTATTAACCTGTTTGCCGTCACTTTGAGTCACTATGGGACTGTTTTTCTTCACCGAAACAAAAAAGCCTCCTTCAGCTTTTTCCACTAACAGTCATTTTGCCTTCACCGCTTCCTGTTCACACACTTAACAAACACAGTTACTGTAATATTAGAAGGATATGAATGGAAACCAGTGCCTGTTATCAGGAAGTACTGGAGATTAGCTGGTGACAGGCTGTTGTTTTCTAAATGATGGAAGAAAATATAATCACCAAAATATATTACAAAAGATAAAAGCTTTACATTCGTATTGCTCCTCTAAAAGCCGTATCAATACTTACCTGTCGTTGGTCAAGACAGATTTCCTCTCTGACAAACAAGGTTATCTTAATCTTGAGTCTTGAATCTTGAATCTTAATCATGCTATTTCTTGATAAATGCAGATTCGTGGCTCTGTAAACATCAATCTGGGAGCGTTTTGTTCTCCGTTGCTTTGAGAGTTTTCTTGTGAAGTTTGATCTCGTAAACACACATCTCTCTCTTTTTTTAATTTTTTTTTTAAACCCATTTATCAGAGCACCCATCTTCACCTGCGGTTCTGTAGCTTTGTTTCACCTGCACAGAGGTGTGTTGCAATGACAAAATAGATTTCCTTTGTGGACGTCGACGTAGGTTTTACTTGGCTGAAAAACAAAGTATCTTAGCCTCATGCTTCCTGTGAAAAGTGATGTGGTTACAGTATGTTACTGAGTAACTTGGCATCAACCAGTAGTCTTGCTGCAGTTACACAGTGTTTGGGCAACTCCAGCTCAGCACTGCCAGTCATTTCCTCGTACTTATTTTGCAACTCCCCAAGTTTATTGGACAACAACCTCTCATGGTGGTCTTGACCCTTTTGCTCTCCAAACCTTTGGTTGGTGTTTATACATTTTCGTGCTGTAAGCAGGTCGGTGATGACTGTCAAGTCACAGGACATCAAAGTTATCGAATGAGTACATTACAGAAGTTAACCTGATGCCATGTTGCCTTATTTTAGACTTTAACTTCCTCAAAACTTCAGCTTCTAAAGAGAAGAGCCATTGTTGTTGGTACTATAAGAAAATGTGATGTAGGGAAGTTTTCTAAGTCTGATACAGTTCACACGTTACAGAGGAAGTGTTTGAATTCACAGCCCAACTAGATTATTAATCTGAAATACTTGAATTAGTGTTGTAACTTTACAACTTCTACTACAAAGGTCTGATTCCACAGATACACAGCTTGATATCATTTTTATGTCATTTGCAAATGGTGAATATAAATCTAATGTCATGTTTGCCTCATAAACCAGGATTATTATTTCTCCACTGACCTCATTTTGTTTGGGTCATGTTTCTGTACTCTGCAGTCACAAAATCAATTCTCATTCTCATTAGTCGTCCTCTTCAGGTTTCACTTTGTCTTTCTCTTTGAAATGTTCGGGAGCAGATTCTCTGCTATAAGCTGAACAATACAGTGCATGTTAACCTGTAATTTCTGAGGCAGATAATAAATATACTCTACATTACTCCTGTGATATTTTAATATTGTTGTGTTATGATGTAAACGCTGTCATTTCTCCTGTATTCCTCGTAAAGAAAGATGTTAAAAGCTTTTTTTAAAAATCCAAATGAACGTCAAGCAAAACCTTCATATCCAGTCATTGAAACAGGCGTCTGGAAGTTGTTCTGAAGTTAGAAAACAGAAATCTGGAGGCTGTAACTCTGTTGTATTATACTGTACTGTACTGTGAGTGTGTGTCTCTTCCCCCTGTTTCATTATCCTGCTGTTGTGTCTTCAGATATCTGTCTGCCTCAGCCACTTTGGATGACATTGCCCAGTCCGAAGTGTGAGTTGACCCCTTTCTCTTTTGTGTTCTTGTTTTGTTTTCTGTAGACGAGTTAAGGTTTCTTTTTAAGTTTGGGTTTTCTTTGTTTTGGGGGTGGAGTTTTTCCTTTCATTGTCTTTGACTGTTCATCCTCTTGTGTTTTCCATTTGCTCTTGTGATGGTTGATGGTTGATGATCGCTGTGTATTTGTTTCTCGTTTAGTTGAGTTGTTGGCTGCTGAGGTCAGACGAACATCTCTTTTTTTTTAAAGACAGGGTTATACAGTTCACACTAACTTTAGTTTCATTTCGTAGCGGATCCTCCAGATTTTATAGATTTCGATTGAGCACCTGCTAACATGGACACAGTCGCGTGTTGGTACTCAGCCACGCCGGCTTATCTCCAAAAACCGTATTTGCCTCGTTCCTGTGAACCATCTGCTGCCGAGACCTGATGTGTGTTTGAGTGGCTCAGCTGATCACGATGCTGGCTTTCATCCACTGTGTGTGTGTGTGTGTGTGTGTTTGTTGTGAGGGAGTGTTTATCTCAGCCGGTTGGATGTATTGAGTTGTTGTTTGTTTTTGTTTCTGTGCATATTTCTGAGCATCTGTTTGTTCATTCGTCGTTTGTTAGCACGTGTAGTTTAAACACACCTGTCAACCTTGTAAATCTCAGATGGGAAATACACTCACAAACACTGTCTGAGAGTGAGGTGAGAATGAAGGTGGAGCTGGGAGGTAGTTAGCTTAGCTTAGCATAGACTAGCTGTTTCCTTTGTAGGTATTTGAGAACAGAGTTGTGATTAAAATTTGGGTTGGTGGGCCCTCGATGTTTTCCGATTTAAAATTGTGCTCCGTCATTCCAGTGTTGCTGTATAGTGCATCTTTTAAGGTCCGTTTGAGGAATTGAAAATGACACGCTGTATTTTTATGGACCTCACGTGCAGGCAGGCAGCCGATCATTAATAATAGAAGAGCTGCACTGCACGCAGAGTTTATGCACATTCTATAAATACAAGTTATCACGCGCAGCTGGAGAGCAGACGTCTACGTAATTTATCATTTTCCGCAGAAATGGAACTGAAAAGTCTGCGTACCGGTTCACATACCTGGAGCCAGAAATATGCAGGTCAGACCAGAGAAAACAGACGCTCCTGCAAAACTCAGACAACAGGAACGTACTGAAAACAAAGAGGGAACGTGACAACTCTGTGTCACTGATGTATTCTGTTGGAGTGAAAACAAAGCTAGTAGCTCGAGTTGACGATGATACTGTGGTTCTTTCTACTAACTTTTTACTTCAGTTTTCAAACTCATCGCTGTGAAACGATGCTCGAGCATTGCTGAGGTAGAAGGAATTGATGATGACGCACGAAAAGGCATCACGCCGGAGCACATCGTACCTGTTCTCACAAGACAAACGGCAGTTGTTTGTTTTGTGTGTCAGTATAAGAGAATGAAGCTTTTGTTATGATACATCACTGACTTCATGTGGAGCAGGAGGAGAATAAAGTTGACGACAGTGAACCGAGCACGAGTACGCTGCTGGATTTTAATGGCCGTAGTGGTTTTGTTTGGACGAACGCTGGTTTGGCACATTCAACAGATTGATAGTTGCATTTTGATGATGTGCATCAGAGACTTGTGTTGTTCCATCAGTAGCTCTCCTCCATTGCCACTGACACAAAAACGACACTCATCATCTCGAGCCTTTGGCTGCAGCAGGACATGCTGAATCACTTCTGACATTAATATTAATGATTCTCACTATAGTGCTTCTATAGTTGCAGGTGTTTCAGGAGAATCGACTAACTCTTATTAGATGGAGTAGATGCTGAAACGAGGAATCTGTCTTCATTTTGTCTCGTGTTCAAATGTTAAAAGTTGTCGAGCACACAAACAGAACCGGAGTCGTGGCAGTAAACTGGAGGCTGGTTTTCTGACGCTCCAGCCTATTTGGCATTTGCTAACTGTGGTCTGAATTCCTGCGATGTCTAACTGTATTTCTGTGTGAATACTAACCGTCGGGGTGGTGAATACTGCACTTCTTCATGTGGCGGGTGTAGCACTTAAATCACTGTTAGCTTTTGTGTCCGTTGTGGTCGAATGGTCTGATTTACCTCCCGTCTCTTTTACCCTCCCGCCCCTCTCCTCTCCCATCCATCTGCCTTGTTTTTCTCCTTCCCGTCGCTCCATCCATTTTGTTTGTTTCTGCTCCAACTGTCGTCTTTTCCTCCCTCTGTCCCCATCCTCTCCTGTCCTTTTTCTGTCTTTTCCCCTCCTTTTTTTCTCCATCCCACACCTTCCCTTCATTCCTCTCCCAACCATCTGTCCTCTGTCCTCTTTTCTTTCCTCCATTGTTCTCTGTCCATTCTCCTGTTCCCACCTTTCCTCCCCTCTCCCTCCATTCTTCCATCCATCCCACCTCCTCTCTCTCTCTCTCTCTCTCTCTCTCTCTCTCTCTCTGTAGATACAAGAAGACTCAGGAGACTCTCTCCCAGGCGGGACAGAAGACCAGTGCAGCTCTCAACACAGTGGGCACGGTCATCAGCAGGAGACTGGGCGACATGAGGTATGGTGGACCGGAGCCAAAATGGCCGACACTTTGGCTCGGCTACAAGAACAAATGAGCAGAATGGACAGTGTTGAAACAGAACGATCACAAAACCAAAATACACCACAGATCGGTCTTTATTCTGGGAAACTAGGAGTTTAATAAAATATATTCCACGTAAGCAAACAAAATTCAGTCCAGGAACAAAAATCTGATGGCACATCAAACATCCGACAGAGTTTATATCTAGATGATGTTTGCGTTTGTGGACTTTGTGCTTATAAATATTGAATCCTCACTTCAGAAACCTGCATTAAACTGATCCTTTTTAAAAGGCAAACAGCATCCACAATCCAATAAACTGAGTTGAACTGATTTTGACACAACTCAAAAATCGCTCACTTTTAGATCTTCTTTCTGAAAAACAATGTATTGATCACGCTGTCATATATACGATAAAGTAAACATGCACAGGAGGAGGCCACAGCGGTAATACAGAGGATGTGTTTAATGGAACCATTACCGGTGATGAGATGGTACTTATCATAAACATACTGAATATTTGCTCACTGTCCGCTGCTCTTTTGCTTCTTGTAGCCCTGAATTAGACACATCAATCTGACCAGTGATCAGCTTTTTAATGCTCTTTCTCTCATCTAAACTTCACTTGTAGTGTTGTGGAGATCATGAGCAAAACTGACTAACAAACCTCTAGTGTTGGTCTTCATACTAACTCAACGGGTGGTTCAACACGAGTAGTTTTCTTCAGAGATGTACGTCTGTTGGTCTTAGTGAAGTGAAGGTCCATCGGTTTGTCTTGGAAGAAAAAAATCCGCATTTGAGCTACTTGAATATTAAAATTAATCATCCTTTAATAGTTGTTGGACCATCCTTATACTGTACTAACTTCTTTCTTTCCACCCTGAATCACACTGTATTCAGTTCATTCGGCTTCAAACCGTGTAAGACTTGCTCAGATACAAACATGAGAACACATCAGTAATAAACGACACCGCAGCCGTTCATCAAGTGTGATTTTAGGAGTGAGAAAGAGAAAACATCTAACTTCCCTCATCCGTCGGCGTCTCGTTGACTCACACACCCGTCTGTAAATACGTTAATGTTTCCGTTTGTCCACCCACATTTGATATTTGCTCTCATGCTGCGATGAATGTGTGTGTGAGTGAGGAAGAGATGCAAGGGTGTGTCAGTGTGCTGATGAATGTGTGTGTACTGTGTGTGGCCTCTCTAACAGTTTATCCCATTAACATCATATTTCCTGGTTTGGTCTTTTTTGTGTGTTTGTGTTGTTTGTCCCTGCATGTTGCATGTCGTCAGTGTGTTGATATTATTTAGTTTGTGCTCTAGACGTTGCTGTTTTGCTCCTACAGACAGCTTTCAGTGCAGGTTGTGTTAATATTTATTTCATTAAGAGATCTGTGCTTGGACCAAAAATGCCATCAATTCTCAAATACTGGCCAGAACCAGGTCTTTATCTGGGAGACGGGCCATTATTTCAAATTTACCCTGTTTCCTCGTTAGTTCAAACTCAAAACTTCCTCCTTGTTTACCTGCTGTTTTGCTAAACTCAAAGATAATGTACGTTTCCATGACGCAAACTCCATCAGTATAAGTCATGTGAGGTGTTGACCCACCTCCTCTCCCTCCAGACTTTTCACGTATGAAGTCTTGCAATCTTCCTTTTGGTCTATAAATAGTTCTTTAGTTGATCTGAAGCTCAATTCTGTAAATCATTTCTTATGAATAATAAATAAAACAACTTCCGATGAACCCATATGACTGTCAGAATCTAATGTATATTTAAATTTAGTTTAATAATGTTACATGAAGTTAATAACTTCTGGTTTGTCCATCCTGCTTCCAGTTTCATTCCCAGTACAGTTGATGGTTCACTTGCTCGTCCCTAATGAAGACATGAGTTCAACATAAGTATAACGTGACTGTTGTACTGATTATTTGACACTTGTCAGCCTTTATATATCACTTAAGGGTGATTTAATCTGACTACAGCTTAGTTGGTGACAGCCTGTTGAGGAGCAGAGACACTTGAGCTCGTTAGGCCTCCGTCAGTGTCTCGGTGTAATCACGACACAACATCACACGAAGATATGAAGATAAGAAACATGAAATTCAGGCTGCTGAGGGAAGAACCTGTCCTTTAACTTCTAACATCAGCTGTACTCGTGCTGCTCGTCGCACAGCAAACATCCCGGCCCTGTCCCCCGGTTCTCCTGGTTCTCCTGGTTCCCCTGCTGATAACTCTGCTGTATCTCCCCTGTGTGTCGTCTGTTTGTGTCCCGCTGCTGCTCGTTGCTCACCCTCTCTCTCTTTGTTTTTTAATCGCTGCCTTGGTTTGACCTGCAGAGCTCTACCTTTCTCTAATTCCTTTAGGTAAGACTAACATGTCCGGTTAGACAGAAATGTGTTTCGCAGCTCAGCGTAGAGGTTCAGCTCTGCCTTTTAATGCTAGTTATACTTTTTGCTTTGTCCAAACTGCCTTTTGACTCCAGACCTGCAAAAACCTGCATCTTATATTAATTTATTCCCTTAAATCTCCAGCATCGATACTTGGCATGATGTTATTTTGGTTATTAAATATTTTGGAATCATTATTATGTCATTAAAGCGTCAAAACAGGAAGAGGACGCTGTTTCTTAAGATTACGAAACGCTTTATTTTATCATAATTCTGAAATGAACTTTTTTTTTTTTCTTCCGATAAATATTGGGGCTCATACAAACAGGAAACTCTAATTACATGTTCGAAAAGGAGCGTTAATTTTAATTAATCTGAAGCTAATAATTCAGCATAGGCTTCCATATTTAATCATGACTTATGAATACATACAGCTTATTTATTTATATTTATTTGTGCATCCAGCTGAACACTCAGTAATATAAAGTAGTTCTCACACGCAGAAAAATGTGAAGTTCTATGTGTTTATAGCATTTTGTTTTATGCTTAAAATAAAGCGTTTCCTAGATTGTTTCCTCACTGTTAATTTAACTTTAGTGGTCAACTGTTTTAAACTACATGTGGATGAGAATTTAAGGGGAAACTATTAACAGCAACTTAACTGATGTGTCACCTGCATTATATTGTGTGTGTGTGTGTGTGTGTGTGTGTGTGTGTGTGTGTGTGTGTGTGTGTGTGTGTCCCACTGCTTGCTGGCTTTATAACACTTGCACTTCTGTCTCCTCTCTTTAACGCTCACAAAGTAGCAACTATTCCATTCGCCACTCGATAAGTATGCCCGCCATGAGGTAAAGTAACACACAAAACCTGCTCACTGTACTTTATAATTACTGTATTCATCTCTCTGTTCATGTCCGTGCTCGTTCATGACGCTGCATTTTTCTTCTCCAGACTTTTTAACCATGAGATTTTTATTTTTTTTGTAGGTTGAATAGAGGAAAAATATTTGGTACACTGTCATTTTTCATGGAACGAGGCGTTTTTCAGTCTTTTTGATGCCTTAATCCAAGTTTAAGTTTAAACAGAAGTTAGCCTGTGATGACATTTCAATACAGTTGTGTTTATTCAATACTTGTTTATTTCGCTTGTTGAAGCTTTCAGAGCAACGCTTCAGGGCTTAATTGATTTTTTTATGGTGAACTGAATTCATCTAATGCATCTAAACAACATGTTGTGTGTGTCGGTGTTGAACAGCGAGCATGAAAGCAGAAAACCTGGAAAATCCTGTATAAATATTTAGATTTGAATAATTTTTACTGTTTACAAGCTCCATTTTTCTGCCTGAGTTAACATTTAACCTTTATAACTATCCTGGTATCACTACACGTGATTTAACATGTGTGTTCCTGAGAATCTAACGTTACGTCTCTGTTCTGCAGGAACTCTGCGACCTTCAAGTCATTTGAGGATAAAATGGGGAACCTGAAGGTAACTAGATGACTGAATGAAGCTTTTTGTGTGTTTGATTCCAGTTGCACCGTGTCAACACAGAAACTACACACTATCTACTAATTTGTTTGGTATCTGAATTATGATCCTTTTCTCAGTTTTGAAATACCTTTCAGAACTAAAATAACCAATGAAACTTTCTATTGTGCCAAAAAACGCAATATTGCATGAGAGATAGTTATTTAATGGCACAAACTCCTCATCTGCCATGTTGTGAGCTCTAACTCACATTGCATTGATTCATGTGAAGTTAATCGTTTATTCAGTGAGAGGAAATTCAATACTGCGATCTCTATAATTCACCTGAAGATGGTGGATGTCTTCACGCTCAGTCATGATCTAAAACTGTCGGATGGCCCGGCCTGACGTCTGAGTGAGGAGTGTAAACATCAACAGGAAACATAAAGAGTGATGAGTCAGATGATTCCTGCTGAGGATCAATACCACTCTGCTCTGCTTCCTCTGTCTCCTCAGTATAAGGTCGTCGGCCCCAAAGGAAACGGAGATGCCGTCAGCTCCCCCACCGACACCACCCCGACTCAGGAGAACCCGCCTTTCTGAACGCATCCCTCCTCCTCCTCCTCCTCCTCCTCTTCCTCCTCCTCGCCGCCACCTTCCTCACGACCTGAGACTGTACTGTTATCACCTCACATCGCGGAGTCAGCCCTGACCTTTGACCCTCCACCTCACCGACTCGCCTCTGCTCCTGTTCGTCCCCAAGATCTGTAAACTCCCTGACGGGTGGAGGTGACGGACTCGTGGTGGGACGAGCTTTCCCCGCCGGTCCCGTCGCTGCTGGTCTCCACTCTTCTGCCTCGCTGATGGGGAAAAGGAAAATGTTTTGCTGATGTCTAAACCTGAGAAATTTTACAAGACCTTTGCTTTGTTACATCTCCACCTCCTGCCTCCACACAAACTCCCCCCTTTTGTTAGCGAATCACCTGGCTAAAGACGGGGCTGGGAAAAAAAAAAAGAAACAGGCATTAGAAGATGTCAGGTTCTTTAAACTAAATCAGAAATGATGCATCTAATTCTGGGAGTAGGGTTTGTCTGTCGTTAATCAAAGAGGAACCCTGCAGGAGTGTTTTTGAGCCCAAACTGGTGAGTTTAGGGAACCCGGATATCTGCAGGCTGAGGGTGGAGGAGCTGCTTCTTACGGGCATAAGCAAGATGGTGGTTTATATTCTACTTAAACCTACTAATTCTGTCTTCTTGTTTCTGACTGCTGTCGTGTACTTACATCATACATTCATACCCAGTTTACTTCACAGCTCCGTGACGTGAACTACACCCGCAGGTTAAGAGGTTGGTGGTTAGACTGGGGAGGGGGGTCAGGGGTCACATGGGGGGGCAGGATCCAGCACATCTCACCCTTCTTAGACCCACTACTGCTACATGCATGTGCATATCTCATCTCAGTTGTACCATACCAACCATGCAAAGACGACCGAGGTCTCGTGTAAAACCCCTGAAACCACCCAGGATGTAAAAAAAACAAAAAACAGGATGAAAACCTTAAAACCATTTTGTATTAAAACTATTTTACACTGCTTTGCATAATGTTTTTACATAACTTTTATCAATATGTATAAATATATATGAATAAATATATTGTCGCTGATTGCTGCTCAACGGTGGCGATCAGTCTGGGAGGTTTAAGGAAGGAAAAAAAAAAGCAGCGAGAGGAAAAACAAACTTAAAACAATGTGGAAAAAACAAAGCGCGGGTCAGTTTCACAGGCGTCCTCGTCTGTCAGGAGATTCTCTGTTTTTAAAGTACGTTTGTGGTCCGTGTGTGAAACTGACCCAGTAATCAGCAGCAGGTCAGAACCAGAGCGGAAGGAGGAACGTCACGGAGTCGGTGGTCATTTGACAAACTGAGCGTACGTGCCGCCATTTGCAAGTCAAACTAAAACCTCTCAAGAAGATGTGAAGCCGCTCTGACTGCGTTTCCTCTCAGCCTGGTTCGATGGCTTCTCTCCTGCTGTTAACACAATGTGAGACGATGCTTTGCTGTGTACACTACCTGGTGAATGTCAAACGCTTCTCTATCGGCCTTACTCACTTTAAACGTGTCACCCGTTAATATGATTTAGCTGGTAGGAAAAAGAAATAGTTTCCCTTTTTGTTCCTTTTTATTTTTTTCTTTAGTTGCACAGACTGGTTTGATTTGAGGGACGGGGAGTTAGCGGTAAAATGTGGAGGATCCGACGAGCCACAAAATGTGTCATGGAAAAAGATCTTTGCCAACAAGCCCTGAATGCACACGTGAACATACCAACGCACTCCTGTTAACACACTAAATGCTACTAATGCCCTGAACGCTTGCACACACACACACACACACACACACCTGCTGCGTGAGGCCAAACTAACACAAACGTCTTGTACAGAACCACTGTTGCTCTTATTGTCGTGCAGAAAACAGAAGCTCTTACAAACAACTCGGCCTCAGAAACGGTGACGGTAAACGTGAAAGCGCCGAGTCGTGCAGCACCGTCACTTTTGCTATGCTAAATGCTAAAACTTGCTGATTAAATAGCAGCACCGCCTCCGGTTGTTTGACATAATGTGACATTAATGTTAGTGAAATTTCACAGCCAAAAAATGTGAGGCCAACTCATGGACAACTTGCCAAAATCTTCTCAAACTATTGCTGTTAAGGAACCGAATTTACTTAATGAACTGATGTTGTGTCGGTGTCGCCGCACAGACACATCTGCCAAAAATCTTCACAGAGACACAATATTGCTCTTGTATCCTGTCGTGAGTGGTTTATTGAGGCAGTAGAAAAAGGGTAAACATAAAGGAAGCCTGTTTCTGCCAGTTAAAGTAGTTATGACATTCAAAAGTTAAAATTAGGAGATAAAAAATGTAAAATTGTGAGAGAAAGAATTCCAAATTATGAAAACTGAAAAGGTTAAAAGTCAAAATTATGACACAAACTTGAAATTATGAGAGAAAACGTTGGATTTCTGAGAACAAAAACCAAAGTTATTTGCTAAAAAATGTATAATTACAAGATTAAATCTAAAAGTTGAAATTACAGTACGAGACAAAAAGTAAAAATAATCATAATTTCAACACTAAAATTTCCATCACTTTTTTTTTCTTTAACGGGCAGAAATGGGCCTCTATATAAAAATGACATGTTGTATACCTTTATTAATATAGTTGATAATTAAATGATTTACGCTAAAATTCCCCACTAAGATTTAAACTTTCTTCTAGACCAATAAAAGAGCAGAAAACAGTAGAAGAGAAACTGAAGACCAGATAAAAAAAAAAGAAGAAACAGCTGGATGTGAGAGTTAAAATGATCAAACATGTAATAAAAACACAGCAGACAAACATCAGTCTGCTGCCGGTGTATCATAACTTAAGTGTATTTTCTTGTTTTGTTTGTGTTGATCATTTTGGTAGTTTAATATATTCCTGTTAGATGTTTTCTTTTGGTTTTACGTCTGTTTTTTTTTCGGAGAGGTGGAGCTTTTGAGGGGATTTATTTGTACAAATAATTTGCCATCATTTAAAAACAAAGTTGCCAATATTTAAAATATCTGTTACAGACTTTATTTCTTTCTTTCCGCCTCTGAATCTCACCGAGTCTCTGATGTTCTGCCTCACCAAGATAAGAAAAAAAAAAAAAAACAAGATGCTCACGAGCAGGAAAATATTAATCTCAAGTCATTTACTTCAGATTTGAGTCCTAAAGTCAGATTTTTCTCACACAAAGTGGAAGAAATTCACTCATAGCTGATGCTTGTCGGTGTGAGAAACACGATTTGAAGATTTGAATTAAATGACTTGTTAGGATGAAACTTTGCTCTGCAGTGTCGCTGTCGCCTGTTTAAAGCTGCAATCCGTTTAGTTTTTTTTGGAGACTGATGATGAAAAGGGTGATGTACTTTTGTTTTGGGTGCCATTGGGAAGTGCAGCACATGACGAGCCTGCTTAGAGCCAGCCGCCGCAGAGGCTGGAGGACAGTAGAGTAATTATAGCTTTATTTAGGTCCCGGGACGGGCTGATGTAGATTATTAAAAGGGATCAGCTTTGAAAGGTTATGGCGAAATAATTAAAAACACATTTTGGTTTTGTTGTATATGTTTGGATATCAATAAAGCATTCCTTTAAATGACTGAGTGGTGTTTGGTCATTATTTTAAAATCTTTAAGGTAACACAAAATACACAATAGTATACTTAAGTAAACTCAACCACGAACTATAACAACTCTCTTGACTGCATCTTAGTCTTAATCCAGAATAATGTGATTAAAGATGATGTTTTTTTTTTCTATGGTCTTAAATTTATGGCACTGAACTTTTGAGAGAGGTTGCTGTTAGTTACAATATGATGCCAGAGCTGTTGTTAATGATTATTATCATGTTTTACAAGGTTAAAGCATCACATGGCTTCTAATTAGATATCATGAATACAGTCTGTCTTGCCATTAAGTCCGGTACTTGAACTTTATAATTACAGAAAGTCCCATTTCTGTTTATAGTCTGTTCGTAACTCCACATACTGAATGGATGTGAACATCTGTGGTGCATTAAAGTTATGAGACCAGAATGACTGTCATCGTAATGAAATTTAATGTAATTTTATGTGTGCTGTAACCTGACACAGTATGTACAGGTTTAAAAGTGTGCACTAACATTATAAGACACTAGTGGATCACATGAAAACGCCAGATTTCAGTATTTTAGGGGTTTTTCTCTATGTATCATCTGAATTGGGATTGGGTTAAAATTGTCCTGAGCATCAAAGAGACACTAAGGAAACTTGGCAACTCATATTCGTTTAATTAGCTGTTGCTGAATGGTTACCAAAATACTGCAAGACAGTGAAAACTGATTCCAAGAAAGTGTGGTTACAAATAAAGTCTGCATCACAGCACCTGGATGACTGAGAAGTTTCATGCATTATTAATCGAATGACTTGGCATGGTTTAACCCAAGTAATATAATATATAAAGTGTACTGCAGGTTTTACTAACACTAAAACCAGCCATGGAGTCAAGAAAACAAGTGTTCCCTGACCGGGAATCGAACCCGGGCCGCGGCGGTGAGAGCGCCGAATCCTAACCACTAGACCACCAGGGACTGTTAGTTAGGCTGTGACGTCCCACAGTCATAAAGCTCTGTTGTTCAACACTGATTTGGGGTTTTAAGTTTTCTTTCCATCGATTTGATGCTTAAAAAAAAAAGAAAAGAAAAAAATAACAAATAAAGTAATAAAATCTTGTCTTTCTCTGATGAGATCTCGTTTCCAAGGGTGACGCAGAAACGACCCGCCCTGCTCTTGCCTGTGATTTCCGTATTAGTCAATCGGTATCGCGAGATTTCAGGATAGCACATGATATTGTGGGCTCCAAGTTGTCGTGGCCGAGTGGTTAAGGCGATGGACTAGAAATCCATTGGGGTCTCCCCGCGCAGGTTCGAATCCTGCCGACAACGATTAGATGTTTTAGAGTTTTTTTTATGTGACTCATATAGTTATAAACTTGAATTTATCGCCTGCTACAGTCTGTACTACCTGAAACCACAGGCGAAGAACACGCATATGTTTTTGTTTGTAACGTCTGCACACCTACACACATATAAATAGACTGATTTCTATTTCTACTGCACGGAGCATCTGGAACAAAAACAATTTCCATCCGGGAATTAATGAAGTATTCTGATTCTGATTCTGATCTACTGATACACTGGATTTAAATATGATCAGGTTACCGCAATTCGTGTATTTAACCACCAGGAGGCGCTAAGTGTACAGTGCTCGTTGTTTACGTTTGGGACAGTCTGTTGTTCCACTGGTGAGTCAGCGGTGACGATCAGTGACTGCAGAGTGTACTGAACACCTTGACTGTCACTGATCTCCAGTCATGTTATTTATTTAACTGTGTGTCATGTAGGCTGAGGAACACAACACAACATTGCACTTGAACATGTTTCATGAATGTTGCGTTGTAAAAACAAAAAGAAGAAGGAAAAAATTTGAATAAAATATATTTTAATTACAATAATAGAAAGACAACAAAGCAACCAAACTCAGTTGTGTGAGTCGTCTTTGTTTTCTAAGCAAACAAACACCACAGACTACAACAAACCATGACATATAAAGTGGAAATTACAGTATGAGATACAAAAATCACAACTATGAGATAAAAACTAAACGTATATCTCATAATTTAGATTTATTTTATCTCATTATTTGGATTCTGAATTATAAAGCTAAGGGACAGAGTTGGTCCTAAATGCTCAAATATGTAATAAAAACAGACAGTGTATAAATAACGAAGAAATGAACAAGATGAACATTTTTGATGAATGTTGTATTCTGAATTCTGAATAAAATGTATTCAGATTACAATACAAAGCAACCCAACTCAACTGTGTGAGTCATAAACTGAGCAAAAGAGAGACACGGGTTACCAAATATCATAGTGTTTGACAAATCTAGCTAAAAATAGATAAAGCTGATACCCTACCAGATAAAAATGTGACCCTGTGCTGAAGCGATCGATAGAATTTGCACAGAGGAATTTCCTGGAAATGTACTGCTCAAATTAATAACAACTTTCAGGACATTATGCCAGCAAGGCTTGACTTTTAATAAAAGTTCATCACTTGGAAAGCACGATTAAAATTGCACTTTGATCTGTTTAAAATGTGCTTGATAGATAAAGACTGATTGATTGATTGGTTGAACAGAATAATCATGATTTAAAATCATCAACTATTAGTTTGATAAGGTTCCTTGAGTAAAACCACTGTGGTGTAAATTAGACTTTATTGTGAAGTCGTCCATGATGAGTGGAGAGCGCTCACCCGGTAGCCCCGCCCATGACTGATGCTACGTCACCAACCGTCTGTATAAAAGCAGCGGCGGACCGTTGGTTCGGGAGGAAGCAGCGTTGATCTCCGCTCGGACCTTGGAGGGTTACATTTACCCAAAACTTATTTTCAAATGGGCCCCGTCGCCTAGCGTTTACTCCCCCAGCCGCGCCGACTGAGTTGAATTGGGTGCTACTGAACATCAGCACGTCTGGGTCCCTATAAGGTGAGTCCGTCCCCGGTCATAAAATGGTGGTTAACACGGAGGGTTTCTCTGGTGGTGGGCTCCCCGTTCAGAGGGGGGCGAGCTAACGATGCTAGCTAGCTAGCCTGTGATAATGGCAGCTTCTGCTGTGTGGCTGTCTTTGTTTTGGTTTAAGACATAAGAAGACCCGTTTTGTGTTAATTATTATTGCTGATTTTAATCAGGTTTCATCCCCAGAATTCCAGCGGTGGTCATATTAACAGATTATTATCGACAGCTGACAGTTCTGGTATGAACCAGATGTTAGTACAGATTATTTTTGTCTCTGTCGGGGCAGAAAATGTCCTCGTCAGAGACAGAAAGTGTCCAGCTTTACACTCTCATCCTTCCCCTCCTTCAAAGCCCTCTTTGTCTCAGCTCGTGGTCCCGTTAAACGGTTCCTCTGTTGTTCTGAACGTGAGGAGGGAGAGAACAGAGCCAAAATGTCGGTTTGTCGCAGAGACGATAATGTAAACAAGACCCCTGCGAAACATGGGCTGACGTCATCACACTGAAGACGTGCTGAGCCAGAATCTGCAGCTGAGCTAGATTTACTGAATATATATGTCCTTTTTTTTTTTTAAATAGATGATGTATTGTGGCTGTGAGAGATGATCTGTTAATGTGCATTTTAATGTTCAGCCGTCATTAGTCTTGTTCTGTTGTCAAGGCGTCTTTGTTGTTTTTCTCTGCATAACATGGACAGCATGTTTTTCTCACATTGTTTTTGTGTGTGGGTGTGGAATCAGTGCTGAAAGAATTAACTGGATTATCAAAACACTACATAAATATAACAAGATCTTAAAAGCCTTCTTTCTTTATCCTCTAGAAATAAGGGAACACGCTTGTTTTTTTTTTTTTACAAATGTCAGTAAAAATAACAATCCTTCAAATCTGGTTATCAGACTCTTTGAAAAAAGATATGCAATAAAGATCCTGACAGCTAATATGCTGATATCGATATATCTGTAGCCAGTGTCTGCAAATGAATTTTAAAAATATGCATTTTTTTTTCATATTTACACCTGGTTAGTTGGTTAGTCCATCGATTTATCACCAATGATTTTGATTATCACTCGACAGGTGAACATAATACAATATTATATGCCAAACTTTAAATATTTGTTTGACAACACTAATATGTTAGAATTCAGTACAGTAGATAAGCAAGTGTACACTGAAATGAACTGATCAATCTGTTTTGTTGTGGTGAAATGGAAAAAAATCATTCGGTCCACACTCGATTCCTATGTAAGTGAACTGAGTTTTTTATGTTTTGGACTCTTTATTGTACAAAAGAATCCAGTCATCAGCACACAAATCAATAATGAATTGCAAGTTATTGATTCATTAGTTGGAGCCTCTGCTATGAAGTGATCAGAAGTTCTGGGGTTGGACACGTGTGGGCATTTGCATGGAAAAGAATATGGAGGAAAAAAAAATCCCTGAAGCTCTGGTGAGTAATGTGGCCCAGTCTGGTTTTGCTGAACTTGTTTTTCCTTTTCCCAGGTTTCCATCAAGCACAGCTTACAGCGACCAACAACAGCAGAATGGCAGCTATTCCAGCAGGCGGTTCTCTCGTGGCAACCACTGATTACTACCGAAGTGAGTCTCTCTTGTTAATCAGAACTAAACTGACTCCTCTTTCCTGTCTGGTGAATCACTATAACTCTGCAGTTGGATATACAATGTACTCCCACTAGAGAAACAGTCAGTAAAGTGGCTCAAGTTGATCTGTGATGAGTCATTAGTCCTCTCCTTTCTCTAGAAGATGATCAGTAGGTGTAGTCACCTTCTGTCCTTTTTATATCATCGATGTGAATAAATGTACTGTTATGTTAATTTCCCAGAGTGCCAAATAGACTGATAACCTGTCTTGGTAGATCAAATAAAAATATTGCATTAGAGCTTCAGTGTTGTGGTTGTGTAACCAGAGGAAAATGGATTTTTAATATTTGCGCCCCTGTGAACGCCTCATCACCCTCTCTCAATAGGAGTTATGCAAGAGCATTAACTTCTGCCTCTGGTTCAAAGAATTAACCCTTCACTAGCACCCAAATTACCCAAACCGTCCTAATGCTGCCAGAAGTTGTGGCTAGATTTGCCTCACCCCAAGCCAAAGAAACATGGCAATCTGAGTGGCTTGCATCAATCAAACATTCAAATGATATTTGGCTGGTGGGGGAAAAAAGTTTTGCACACTGCTATAAGCTGGAGCTCTCTACCTGTTACTTTTTCACCTTTTCCAGTTTTGTGACTGTGTGATAAAACTGACCACATCTTCATCTTCTTCAGGGCGCATCGGCTCTACGTCCAGCAGCAGCTCTTGCGGCAGTTCGGAGTACAGCGGCGAGGTCATCCCTCACCATCCAGGTGGGTGTTTGAATCAGTGAAGAAGGAAACAGCCAGGAGAAATCAGTGCTTATGCAAAGGAGGACTCCAAAAATAAATATGATTAAATGTTTGTCAGTGTTGAAAAGCCTCTGAGACAGAAATTAGATCGTCATTGGAGGTTTAAACTCCATCCTTTTTTAAACTTGTATTAATGAGCGCATCATTTATGCTTTCATAGAAACAATATCCTCAAGCTGGTTATAAAAGGCTGCAGTTTAATAGTGTCAACACAACGCTGTGTTCCAAATGCCCTGAATCGAAGCTGCTGCCTGAGGATTTCTCAGTTTGTAGTCAAGACAGACAATGAGGCATGAAAAGCACTCGTCCTCAAAGACATTTCAATGAATTGAGTTTTGGAGAGAACAGCATGTTCTGTTTCAGAGAAGGAGCACCCACAGGAAGTGTGTGCTTCTGTGGTTTCACACACTGTCCAGATGTTTCTGTCTGTCGTGAGCAGCCTCAATTTAGAGGAGAAAAAAAATGTGGCCTCTTAAATAAAACAGACTGATCGTTTGCTAACCCTTTTTTTTTGACAAATGTACTTGATGCACAAATGCACTCGTAGAGAGACACTTTTTTTTTGTTCTGAGTTTGATGGCAGCAACATGTTCCAAACAAGGCAGCTCAACAGAAGACTAGGAAAGTTGTTGAATGCTGCAATGAAACACCTGGTTAATTGGTAACAGATGAAGGTTTCATGTTGCGTGAACGACTGATCTTTCAAGGATTCCCCCTTTCAAACCCAAAGATAACACGAGGTTCAGCACCTTGCAAAACACGATTGTGTAAAGGATTACTACGTTGGCTCAGGAACTCTAAATGATCGCATTCTGGATTTACTGACCGTTGACACAGCACTCACCCATTTCCTGTGTGCAGTTTATGCAATCATTTCAAAGGGTTACAACATTGCTCAAAGTCATACTGCTGCTCATTGTCCCAGTGACGTCTCAGATGAGGCTTCAGTTTCAGGAACCTCACGATTGCTGTAGTTCAGTCAGCTGTTGCCTCAGACAGCATGGTTACTATGGTTGAGTCATCCTGTGACACACCTAGTGCGGCTTGCTCCTGGTTCTTTAGAGTAAAAGTCATTTTCAGTGGAGTTTTTTTTTTCAACCGTCTTTTCTGGTCAGGATTCAGAAGAAAATCATCCTAGTATTGGCACACATGCGTCGAGCCCCTGGTACACCAATATAACCCTCAGCCACAGTTAATATCAGCTGACTTCACCAGTAATCCTGGATCAGCGTCTCAGTGCAGCTCTGTGTGAAAACCATCTGGGCCGTCTTACATCTGTGTCTGTTTTAACCACCTGGGTCAGATTGAAATATTCACTCACACCCCAGGTGCTGTACACCAGAATAGGTAAAAGGGCTGGGAAATCAGCACATGCATTCATAGACAGACGAGTGCACGTTGCAGTTGATTTAGTTAGTTTTATGAAATTGAATTCACTAGACATTACAATATAAATTCACAAAATGTGTCATGACGTATACACTTCTCCATGGAAGTAAAGTCCTAACTTGAGTGGTAAATTAATGTATTTACAGCCACTTAACTTTTTAAGTGGCTTTAAGGTTTTAAGAAAGGATTTATAAGAGTTCTGTGGGAAGCAGTGATGGATTTATACTTGTAAATGAATACGTTAGTTTCATATAGAAATTGTTTTAATTCAGTAATATGTAGGACACAAGATCGTGTAGTCCATCAGACAGTTTTGGTAAAGGCCTGTGTCTGCTCAGATACATTTACATCCCGACTGGTATCATTTTTAAGATTAGGTTGACCTAGAAGCTAATTACAGCACACAGCAGCTGGACAGTAAATATAACTGCCTGTAATGTAAATGCAGTTGCTGGAGGCGTCACAGTCGGTTTGACCCAGATCCAAACACGCGCCTGAGACGTGACACCGGAAACCTGATTCATGTCCTCTGTCAGGGCGTAGCTGTTAAAAGACGCCCATAACTCACACTCTTAACGTCAGTCACTGTGACGCTCAGCCTGCTGTCATACTACAGGGAAGTTACTGCTCGGTACTTTTCCTCAGCTCACAAAGTAGCTTTAATCTGATGTTGAAACTCATCAGACTGTGTAGTAAAACTGTCAATGGGTGTTCAACTGCAGTGAAATGATTTCCTCTGAGCACCGACTTCACAGAAGCTGTGTCACTGTATGAACTTAAACCCTTATCGCCTTCATTGTCTCCCTCCACAGGACTCCCCAAGCAGGACTCTGGCCATTGGTGGTCCAGTTTCTTCTTTGGGAAGCAGCCAGGGATGACCCCACTGACTGAGGAGGCACAGCAGAAGTAAGTATAAACACATACAGACACACGCACACACACACACACTTTGCTGACTCATTCCCTTACTCAGCTGCTGTATCTGGGTTATTTTAATCCTGGACATAATCCTAAACCAGGTCTCCTTTAGATGCCCGGTTTCTTCTTTCACACATTTACCATAGTGCTTGTCACACTGCACGTAGCCCCAGGCTAACATAGCTGTTGGCCCCAGGCTAACAGAGCTCCAGCACCATCCTGGGACCTTCCCAAATGGGCTAACCCTGACTTTAGCCTGGGGCTTGCTGGCTTTGCACCAGAGCAGAGTAGCTGCTTTTTTAGGATAGCCCTGGGCTCAGAATATGCAAAGTGTGAAAAGCCCACATGTTTCCAAATATAGCTTTCATCTTTTTACAGTGCTGTTAAAGAATCCATCCGTAGATGTGGAGCTTTTTTGTCGACTTCTTAGTCGTTTACTTACAAGGCTGCATTAACTGAATAGTGGACTCAAAGATGGTTCACAGTCACTTGGATGAGCCAGAAAGTTGTTTCTGTGAGAAGAACTTCCAATCCATATCTGTTTTGACACACAGCTGCACCTTTTTCTATACTCCAGTGTCAATAATAGTTTTTCACAGTCTTCGTGTCTCTCCGTCTCTCTCAGGGCGGGGGTCCCAGGTGCGGTGACCAACGGTCAGATCACCTGCGTTGCCAGGGAGATGGTGATGCAGCGACAGGCGAGTGAGAGCAGCGATGCAGGAAGTCCCACCTCCTCCTGATCCGCCAGCCTCACTCTGATCCACACCGCGCCTCGGGAGGAGTCCAACCAACGACCAACGCTAGGTGACGGGAGGGTGTCCCGTTTACAACCTTATTAGTTTTTGTTTTTTTTATATTATTCATCGTAGGATAGGCTGCCTAACTCGGTTTTGTTTTGGTAACCTTGTGTTTTTTTTATTTTTATTGACAACCAAGAAAAAAAAAAGAATTTAAAAATAAACAAAAAAACAAACAACAAGACGATGATGCAACTGATAAGCTCTTATGTTTTTATTTTTTAACATTTGTACTGTTCTGTGTTTGTAATACTGTGGTGCATAGACACAGTGTGATGCATCTTCATCCACATGCCTTTTGTTAAACATGTTTTTCACTTTTGTCACCCTGTGATTGCAAATGCAATAAAGTAGACTCTTGCAGCCTAATGTTCTGTGTCGGTTCTCATCTTTTGATTTAATATGTGCACTATATAGGGAAAAACAACAATGTGTAAACAGAGGAAGCATATTACAATTCAGTTTTAGTTTGAATTCAGGAAGCGCACAGCCTTCTCTGTGTCTTTACTGGTCAAACTATATTTCTGATGTATTCATCTGCAGTGCTGCATCCTGTTGGCTGAAATGGCCGTATAAGGACCAGTCAGTGAAAGTGTCTGTTTGCCAGGGAGTGGTTCACTGGCTTTGTACAGGGCTGTTCACCAACTGAGTAAACACTGAGGGAGCAGGACTTTATGTCCACTGACTGCTGCTGCTGGAGTTGTGCAACACTTGGCTCAGAGTCAGAACACAGGAACGCATCTGGGAACTGAGCCCAACAGTCCCTATGGATCAAAATGATTCCTACACAAAATGAGGTTAACTTCCCCTGCAGATGTTTTTTTTTTTTTTTTTTTTTTTTTTTTTACTCCTGAAATGAAGTTTAAATCCCAAGTTATAGGGTTTAGAGGCATTTGCTTCCAAAATGAACATTTCACGTTGGGACTAAATTTGTTTTCAGTCACTAATTAAACTCAACTACAGGGAAGCTACAAAAGGGAGAGGTTTATTTTTACTCACTATATATGACAAAGTAAAATCACATGCAAGAAAATGTAGTTTATTGCAAGAAGTGCCATTTATTCACTGGTGAGACATTACCCACCATAATACCTCACCATTGTCAAACACTATATAAAGTAAAAAGTGATGGAGATAAAAAGTTTACCACTACTCTGTGTCGGGATCGTTCTTTTTCCCGAGTTTTCCGAGTGCAATGGAACGCATCATATTTGTGTTAGCACATCTGCTAGCCTGGCTAGCTAGCTCAGCTGCTGAAACTACCTTTAACGACCACCATGGCTCCTCTAGCGTTATAAACAAGCTAGCATACAAAAACCCACACGATGTTACATCAGGATGTCTTCATTTTATTTAGTGGAAAATGTATGTTTGTGTCGTTTTTTAGCTGTTGATAATTAGCTAGCTAGCTGTTAGCGGCAGACGCCATTTTTAAAACGGAAGTCGGAGTCAGAGACCACCATGACAGGTGGTACCTGGAGGTTCTCCAGGTAAGAGCTTCTCTAAGGTAGGACCTGTTTGTTTTAACAGTTTTATACAGGTGGATTTATTTGCTTGATTATATGATTATAAGCTTTGATGGTTCTGGCTAATTCCTGGGTGTGGTTGATGTTTTGGTATCTGCTGGGCTTCTACCTCTCATCTCTCTTCATAACTTGGATTAATTGTATTATTTTTTGTTGTGGCTGAGCCAGTTTTACTTGAGTTAGTCATTTGTCATGACTCATGATTATTACAGGTTGTTGATTTAGACCCAGAGTATCTTCAGGGACTCTCAGGTGTTGCTGAGTCAGGTGATGTGGAACATTCATGGCTGTCTTGTACCACAAAACACACTTGCATTGTACATTTTTTCTGCAATATCGGATGTGTGACGAACTTATTATGCTATTATTGCATTCAACTCAGACAGTCACCTTGAAATTCTCTATAATAATGTAGTTTATCATGCTATAACATTTAGTTTGTTTAAAGGTGATATTATGTAATTCTAATCTTTTGCTGTTGGTGTTGAGCTGCACACACTTTCCATCACAGGTACATATAAAGCTGAATTGAACTGATCTGGACAATAAATTAATTCTACTTCTGGTCATCATCTGAGTTACTGTCAGACCTATTTAAATCCGACAAGCAGTCATCGCCACAGTGCTTTTGATGGATGCGCACAGCTGAGATGATGACGATGCAGAAACTAAACACCAACTAACTTTCCCATAATTCCACAAACCCTCCCTTTATCTTTTGACTCCTACATGTTATCCTGACATGTGGAGAAAAATCTCCCTGCTGACTGTAGAGCAGTCACAAATCCTGACGCCAGGATTTTCCCATTTGACTGTAAAATGGGTTTGTGTCAGCGCCGCCGTCCCCTTTTCAGCCCCCCTCCGTCTCTCTGTCTGTCTCTGTGAAACAGAGGAAAGACAAACAATGGAGCGACGCTGCTGTAAAGTGGCCCCCTCTGCATGACGGTGCTGAAAGGTTGAAAAGAGGATTTGTTCTGTGGCTCATTTGAAGAGCCGAGCGGCCGGTCGTCGTCCCACGCTGCAGTTTTTCCAGGTCACTGGCTGCTCGGAGGGTCGTCGAAAAGTGGGAGTGAAGGAGGTGATTCATTTTCTCCTCTGTCAGGATCTCTGTCGCTCTTTGTCAGGCTGCCCTCCCTCTCCCTCTCAACATCTGCTCTTCTTTTGGCCAACTGGATATAGTGCTGGCTGATACGGTTGAAATCAGTGTTGATTAGAGTATGAAATGTGAAAAATAGTCCAGTTTTGTCTTCGAGTTGATGAATGTAGTCTTGATGTATGTCAGTGTATCAGTCAGGAGTTTTTCCCACTTCATTGCAGCTCAAAATGTACGTTTAATTTGCGTAATAACTCAAGTCAATTTAGACAAAAAGTGCTATCGGGTTCCTGCTGTAAGCTGCACGTTTGTTCACACGGACTGAAAACAAGAATAAACTCAGTGGGCCCTGCAGGACACCTGGAACCAGACTGAAGTTGATGCTGTGATTGATAAAAGAGAGTCGAGACAATACTGTTTATTGGCACTGAACAATAGTTCAAACTAACAAACACCAACTAAAAAAGGTCACATTTAAACAGCGAAGACAGTGAATCATAGCATACGTTACTATTGTCTGAAACTGTGTGTTTAACTTGAGACTGGAGCTTTAAAGTGACTCACTGCAGACAGACATACTTATAAATGTACATTTCTTAATTCTCACATTAGTGCCCTAATTAAATGATCACTTTGTGAAGTGCTGTTTAAGGGATATTACATTTTTCTTCATTTAAAGAGCTGCAAAATGTTGGAAATGCACAAACATCTGTGCAAAAATACAAGTTTTTGCACAGATGTTTGTCAACTTTTGACTTCAATTTAAGGATTTCATCAAAAATGCAACAGCCTTAGATATTCAACATCAGGTCCGTGTCCTGATGTGTAAATTTCAAAAGTCTTTCTTCTTGGAGTTTGTCCACTTTGTCTTGGTTTGTCCATCTGACCCAGGCTGGGTGCAGCCAAGAGGGGCTGATAAAAGCAGGGAAGTCAAATGATCCAGATTTTATTTATTTTTTTTTTTTTTTAAACTTCCTTTGAGTCTGTAAACTAAAGAGGTGCGTTTGTTTCCTTCTACTTGACACGCCGGTCAGCAGAGCTGGTTGGTTTAGAGATAGAGAAGTGAAAAGATGAAGAAGAGCCCAGGATGATGTCGACCCATAATCCTTTGGTTCCACTGCAACCTGAGAATCCAAGGAAGGAACGAAATAACAGAGTTTAATTTGAGTCTGGGAACAAATTAAAAAATACCTGTATTGGGAGGAGAGCTCAGAGATTATTTTGTAATTTGTGGGATTAAAAAGTGGATTCATCTTCTCTCCTGCTGATCAGCCTGACAGCAGCGGTCATCTGGAGGTCACCTCCTCTGTAATGCCGACTGCTGACTGGAGCTGGAGGGGAAATGTACTTTACTTCATGAACATAATGTAACAGAGCGGAGAGAGAGAACCAGAACCAGAACCAGAACCAGAGTCTCCTGGAGTCAAACACACCATTAAACACATCAGTGTTGAGGAAAATCTATCTGACGGGACTCAAGTGTTCCAGTTTCATTCATGTTATGTTTAGTCACGTTCTCCTGATTCTCTCCTGGAAGTTATATTGACAGGTGACATTTCTCCATTTTGAACATTGTTGGAAACATTTTGGAAAATATAAACACTGAACTCAATAAGATATAAAGCAAAGTTCCAGTTGGTTTTAGAGATCATGTCTGACTCTGACACTCATTCATCAAGCTGAGCAGCTGTTTTCCACCTACACTGCAGTTTTACTTGCTCACTGGACACACTGGTGTTTGCTGACTGGGAGGGAAGGATCAGACTTTGTCTTCTCCATCTTGACTCACACGTTCTAGTTCTTCCTCCGTCTTCTGCTTTCTGGTCCCTTGTTTTTGTCTCTTCAGCGTTTTTGCAGTGTGTGTCGTCATCCTCAGCTGACACAGATGCTGCATCCTTTTCCTCCAGTCTGACCATCACACAGCGAGCAGCTGTTTTAGGAAAGTCTTTTTATAAAAAGGAAACTTTCTATTTGTGGCGCCTGTTTTTAAAAGATTTATGTCGTCAGTGGGAACTAATGGGCTGAGAGCTGCAATTTGTTCACAAAAAGAAAAATACAGCTGCAGCCTTGTTGTTTAAACCCAGAACACTCTGAATGCATATTTTAACCCACTTGGACATAATCTGGCTTTAAATAATTTGTTTCTGGATCTAGGTTAAATTCTGCATGTGTGTGTGAGCTGCCTGTACAGTTTTGTGTATCCTGGCCTACTTACTGACTGTACAGAGAAGTCTTTGTTAACTATAAATAGTGTCTGCTTGTGTATATATCCACCTTCTTGTAGAACTACTCACCTGTTTGCACACCGGGGCCACAACAGCTCTTTAAAAAAGTGAAGGAAATTCCCCCTGAAGAGGCCAGACCCAAACTTTCCAAAGTAATATTACATGTTATGTTGCTGTGTGTGCAGCAAAGTAAGAGGAAGTCTTCTCTACAGACATCTGGCCTGTTTTTCATTCATGCTTCCAACTTTATAACAACAGATTTATAAAGGAAGGTCCTGACGATGCCCCCTGTGCACAAAGCTCCGTCTGTAAAGCTTCTCCCAGTTTGATGTGAAAGGATTCGACTGGCCTGCACCGAGCTCACACCGCACACTCTCTCACCCAACATCAGTGATGGTGGGAGTGTAAAGCCTTTGTTAAAAGTGAACTGTATGTGGTGTAGGTTTACCGGGAGGAGCTGCCATGTTGATGCAGACGGTGAGCTGCTTCTGTTTGTGTCTGACGGAGTCGTCGTGACGGCTGAACACTGGCTTCATCTGCTCCGGACTGGAGGGCAGGTCTGACAGAGAGAGAGAGAGAGAGAGACAGTCTGTCGTCTTTATCCTGTTACACCACTGAACATTTAAAAGTGTTTTTTCTTCTGCGATCAGCTTCTCCGTTGGTGTTGTTGCTCGGAGCTTCTTGTTCAGTTTCCTGTCAGTCAATCAAACGTCTTCCTGTTCTGAGTTTCTGTCCCTGCTGATGCTAAACTCCCCAGTTCTTCTTTCAGTGGTCATGTACAGATGTAAGTTTCTGCAAACCACAGATATATTTTTTGACTTATGTCAGGATAATTTACAGTTCGACAGTAAACTTTGTTGTCTAAAATCACATCCGCTTAGTGAAAAAACAAACTTCACCTGGAATGTAATAATTATGAATGACCTAAAGGATCTTTTTCTAACTAACTGATGGTGGTTGTGGTCTTGTTGTTGTTTTTCTGTTCATGGTGAGTTTCTACCTGTGATAAAATGTTCTGGGCTCTGATCCAAACTCACTGCAGCGGGCCAGGAGCTCTGATTCAGTGTTAATGCAGTTAATGGCCTCCAGCTGATAAAAACAATAAAGTTTGGAGTCGTCCATCTGAGCTTTCTGCCTCCGCTTGAAGACAGTTAAAGGCAAATTATTTATTCATAGCTGCAACCAACAACCATTTGTGCCAATTATTATTATTCTCTATTTTCCAACAGCGCGTTTAATCTATAAAAGGTCAGAAAATAGTTTAAAAATGCACAACAACATTTCCCAGAGGCTGGTGTGTAAAAGTATGATGACAAAATACACAAAGATTCTTCATTTATCATCTTCAATTATGAAGAGAGGCAGCAAATCCTCACATCAAGAGGCTAAAACCAGCTATCAACTGAATCATTGATTAATAAACTAAATTAATAAACTGTTGGAGCTTTATTTCACACATCTTTGAGCCGCCATCTTTAATCGATTAGCCTCAAGCTAACAGAACTTTTACCCACATTAAAATCTGGGCTAACCCCAACTGTAGTCCGAACCAAAGTCCGACACTTTGTCGGGTTAAGCTCGGGGCTAAAAGACGCCAGACTTTCTGCTCTGTGCACCTTCAGATTCATCCTACTTCCTGTCTAATCAGACTTATTGGTCGTACAGCAGAAACAGCGTCTCGATCGTCTAACATCCCGGTTCACTGAAGACGGGAAAGATGTTATTTTCCCTTTCAGGGAACACGGAGTTCAGTCGGCACATGTGAGCTCATGAACAGTCATGAAGGAAACGCGTGCACATACACGAAACACATGAACTTTGTTTCAGTTCAAATATTTGTCTTCCCCTTTGGAACAACACGTTACAGTCAGGATTTGAAAATAAAGTTCAGTGTGCGTGTCATCTTACTTCTGTAGAAGCGGTTGCGGGCGAGCAGACAGGCGGGAGAGTTGACGCTTGTCATGGCGTGTCGGATGTACGAGGTCGCTGACCTACAAGGTCGACATCCTGGAAAGAGAGACAGAGAGATCATGACTCAGGGCTGAAGGCACTCGGGTCAGAACTCAGCACCCTTGTTTTAAATCTCCAATACAAGAATTACAGTTATTTCAGCGTTTAATTCAGGCAGCAGATTTGAATTGAGCTGGACATCAGAATACGCTGCTTTTCCTGTTTCCAGTTACAAACCTCCTGAATATCTGATGATTCCGCTTTAATTTTTAACGAACCGCACATCAAAAGAAACAGATGGCTTGTTTGTTGAGAGTTATTAAAGCCGATCAAACAGCCTCCAACAAACACAGATGTTTGTTCGGTGTGTCGTGGCTGTCGGTGTTTGTTTTAGGATGTTTGGTCAGATTCAACATGTTCAATCTCTGTTTGTCCAAGTTTGGTGAAGTTCAGACAGTTTGCCAGGCGTTCAGCACAGACGGCGACCCGAGCAGAAGGCCGACAGTGTGTAGCAGAAGTCACGCCGCTGGGACGTAAACTCTCCAAGATTTCCTTGAGCGGCAGCTGCAGGTGTATTTTTTTTTTGGCCTTGCTTCTTCCCAGAGATGTGACGTCAGTTTTTGACACGCCTCGGTAACAACTGAATGATGTCTTCTGAAACGGTTGTTATTATAGCTCTTACTAGTTACTGAATGAAACCTTTTATATATATATACTTATTCTTTGTCTAACATCAGGCTGATTTATTCCAGTTATGATGCGGACCTCCTTCTCTCTCTGGCCGACCGAGCACTGCCAGGTTAACATGTCATATATATGCGCCACTTGTGATATTTACCGCCAACGACACCTAGTGTGCGTCTTTGGTATTACAGCAAATATTTACAAGTCACAGTTTTTCACAAGACTGTTAAAATATGTGAAATTATAAGGACAGCACAGCCAGCAGTCTCGTCGAATGGTCGCTGAAACCTGAACATCAGAGGATCCAGACGACATGCAGAGCAGACGGAGCTCAGAGCTCCACCTACGCTAGAAACTGCACCAACAGAAAGTCAAACAAATAATAACCGAGAGAAGCTGACGTGGTGGAAAGAAGGACAGGAAGACGGAGAGACAAATCCTGAGCTGGATGTCCAAGTAGATAAAAGGTGAACAGAGTCAATGATTACTTACAGTGGATGCAGAGACCGTCAGTTCAAGCTGAATACTGATGCTGCTATTTTTAGATACTGTGTGTGTGTGTGTGTGCCTCTTGTCTTTCTGTCACATTTGCATTTTCACTTCCACATATTATTTTATATCCTTAAATGTCTTTGATTTGGTCTTGTAATCGGGAAATGAAAGGATGATTTGTTATCTCGTTTCTTTTTAGAAACAGATGCCGGTTTGTTCTTCTTACTTTGGAAAATCTGGTTTGATTTGATTTCTTTTTAATGGCAAAAGGAGATTCAACTGATCTTTGATGCTTTTAAGATTTACCCCGAGATTCCACCAGATACGTGTCCACTGCCTTACGGCTCCGATCGGGTTTTGCTTCGCCGTCCGGCAACCCCCACCGATTGCGTTTTGAGTCCACCATGAGTGCAGTCCAGAGAAGTTCCCGCGATAATCACATGATCACTGACGACAGCAGCTATAGAAATGTGTTCCAGACTGAAAGATTAGTAGAAGACGTAGCAGATACGCAGTGCAGTGGACACGTAAAGACTTGAAAATAAGCTCACAGGAAGGTTTTTGACAAGCTGCTAGAAAAACACGACTTCAGATCACAAAAATATCAGCATGTCCAGGATGTGCAGCTCAAAAAGTGTCTTTCATTTGTCTGAGTCTATAATAAGAGCATGACGGAGTTGTTTTTGTCTTCACTGTCTGTTTAGATCATTCGGAGTTCCTGCAAAAACAAAACAATATGCAGGATATCTTTTACCATCAAATACCTGAATCTACTAACAAAACTGTCTTGATTAGTCAGTCATAACGTCTTCATCAGTTCAGATTCAGGTGAATTGGTGAAAATAGGATAAACGTTACGTGTCCTGAAGTCCAGGTCAGCAGGCCACATGCTGTGTGCACGCTGGTGTTTGTCTAAGGCCTTTCAGTGCAGCCCTGTTAGCTTTAGATTAAAAAAGACTTTTTCTGGAAACAGAATCTCTAAAAAATATTTGTTTTAGTGTTGAAATGTGAGACAGCGAAGCGGCTAGACATTTATTTTTAGAGATAAGATCCGTATGCGGTTCAGGGATCATGGTTTGTTTTGCTGCTCCGGTTTGGGTTTGATTTTTCTTGTTTGTGCAGTAAACAGTTTTTACTGTCTTGTCTTGTGACATGCAGGGCTGAGTGTCAAGCTTCCATTTTCTCCTGGCACCGAACGCATCGTCGCTTTACTGTTGACTATCAAAAAATGTTGTCATTTCCATAATGGACGAGTAAATCTCGTTTAAAGCCAGTGAGCCACTAAACCGAGACCCAGTCCCAGTGACATGGAGAATTAAAGGACGTGTACACTTCAGATTTTATTTGTGTAGCACCAGCTCATTAGAAAATAACACAAAACAAACCAGTCGGCAGAATAAGATGTTGGTATAATAACAGTCTGGTAAGTTGGCAGGACACAGTCAGTTTGTTTACATGACACTCAAGAAAACCGAATTACTGTGTTAGTCCGACTATGATCGGGTTTTTAAGATGCATGTTTACACCTTAGTCTGACTAAAATTGGACCGGATCAGATTTCTCACAGTCGGATTTAAAACACCTGGATTATTCCATTGATAGTTGCATCACTCCTGCATGTTTAGATCGGATTTTTACGTTCTGCGCAGGCTCGAGATTTTTTCCCCCGGGGCCGTGAGCCGGAAGTAGAAGGACGGCGACGGCAGGTTTCCTCTGAAATAACCGCAAGCAAGAGCGCCACTGTGCATCTCGTTTGTGTAATTATCATGTACACCATATATAAATGTACAAAGATGTAGCTTCGTCTCGCTCTTCATAAGCCATCTTTCTCAAATGCCGAGGCAGCTGGTGACGTAAAGACGTCAGCTGGAGGTGGGTTTGTTACCACTAGTTGAAATGACTACAGCCACCCATCGTACCGGGGTGATGACATGCTTCAGCCAGTAATCTGATTTTCTCACCGGCATGTATTGAGGAGCATAGTCGAACTACGGCTGTAATCCGACTAAGCTGTGCATGTAAACGTTCTGACTGAGAGCAGTTAACGTTTCCCACAGATAGATCGAAGGTTTGACTTCCTTTACTGTCTCTTACATCAGGTTAAATATACATCTAATGTGTTTAACCTGATGTAGGAGACAGTAAAGACAGTCAAACCTGGATAAACCATGCAGCTGTGTGGACGCTGGTCAGTTCAGCATTAAGAAAATATGAGCAGTGTATTTAGAAAGGCTTGGATTTTTGCTGTGTCACACTTCAGATGGGTTTTACTCGTGGTCACGTAAATCGGTTTGGTCATGCTGGGATGATAACGGCATGAGTGTGCTGGAGAGATAAGTGTTTGTGAGTCTGTGTAGTATTTCATATGTAGGTGACCCGTCTCCACACCCTGAGGCTGACTGAATTCTCACTCACGTGTACAGTCCACATCCACCACCGCAGCACCGCCCGCAGTATCGGCCTTTAAGTGGGACGCGACCTGAAGTGCAGTCTGTAAACACTGTGTTGCTCCACTTCAGCACATTTGATATGAAGTGTAACAAGGACTGTGATATTTCTGAGGACTCCAGCTGCTCAATACCCGAATGTTTAACAGTAGCACACACAAAGATCTCTGGGACAAAGTTGATTCAATTCAAATTCACTAATTTGTACTGTAACGTGTCGATATTCTGACTTTGTCCACTGAACCGCTGCTGGCTGACCGTGTAGAAGGTCCACTTCAGAGTTCAAGTGCAACAAGAAAGTGTCAGATTTCTGACTTTTTATTTCCAGTATAAAAACGGTTTTCTATATGATTTGTTACTGTACATCTTTGTTAACTTCGCACTGATCCGACAAAAACATTTGTACTTTTGTTTCTTGCCACACATCTGGAGTTGGGATTAGCCTCCTTCAGCTATATAATTCGGGGGAATACGTGCAGAATGAATGAAAAATTAGTCCTACTCTGTTCAACCAAGACGTAAACAACACCGAACAACTGTAAAGTCTCAGTCAGAGTCTGTGCATTGAGCTGGAGTCGAGCCAAAACAAGGTTGGAAGCTTTGTGATCTGGAAAAAAAAAACAGATTTGGTGGAACCGACGCTCCAGTAACTCTGTATTGAACCAGTTCAACAGCGTCTGTCTCAGATTTCGTGCTGCTGTGTTGTGCAAGGGTGTTTTAAACATTGCTCATGTAAGCCTGGTCTGTCAGTAAGATGTAGGACAAAGGTCGCAGCCACCCACTGTTGTTTCCTCCTCCTATAGACTCAGCTTCTCGTTCTACTTCCCTCAGTCTCTGAATCACGTGGCTGCATGAGTCTGATCGACTCTTACATCTGTCTCATGTACACACAAGCAGAGCTTTATGATCTGTGGTTTCACTTAAAATGTGGCGCGAATCTTTCTTCATACAGCTGTTGCAGCCGTCAGTAGATCTGAATGAAATCATGAGGCGAACAGGAACTGGAGGGAGGGACGGGAGGAAGGAAAAGGGAAGATAAGAGGGAAGCAAAACAACAACAAAGAACAGCAAGACAGGAGGAAGAGAAGAGAGAAAGGCTTGAGAGAGGAAATCAACAGGGATGGAAATGATCAAAAAAGATGTAAACAAGGAAGGAAGGAAGGAAGACAATATTAAACAGGAAATATCAAATTGATATGAAAGAATAAATGTTGAAATGAAAGGAGAAAAGCAAGAAAAAAGAAGGCTACATGAAACAAAGGAAGAGGAGGGAGAAGGAAACAAGGAAGGAAGGAAGGAAGGGCTTGAGAGGAAGTAAACAGGGATGGAAATAAGGGAATATTGAAACACTACAATAAGGAAGGAGGAAGGAAGAGGTAAAAGAGGAAGAAATCAGAAAACACTGAAGAAAAGAATAATGTTTATTAGAAAACAGTGGAGGAGGAAACATGAATTGAAGGAAAGAAGGAAATGCACAACATGGCAGGAAAAAAGAGAAGGAAACATCAAAGAAAGCAGGGAAGGAAAGGAGGGAACATGAATTCAAGGAAATATGCAAATATGGCAGGAAGGACACATGAAGGATACATACAAGGTAAGAAGGATACATGGAAGGAAGGAAGGAAGGAAAAATGAAGGAAACATGAAGTAAAATAGTAAACATGAATTGAGGGAAGCAGGAAAGAAGGAAACACACAACATGCATTAAAGGTAGAAAACAAAAGAAGGAAAGATGGAAGGCAGTAAAGAAAGAAGTTATGTGGAAGGCAGGAAGGAAAAAAGGAAACAAACTAGGCAACAAAGGAGACTTCAAAGGCAGAAAAGGATACATGGAAGTCAAGAAGGAAGAAGGAAACATGGAAGGAAGGATGGGCTTGAGAGGAAGTAAACGGGGATGGAAAGAAGGGAATATAGAAAGACTACAAGGAAGGCGGAAGGAAGGAATGAAACAGGAAAAGAAGAAAAAGAGGAAGAAATCAGGAAACACTGAAGAAAAGAAGAAAGAAGGCACATTGAATAAAGTTTTATTAGGAAACGGTGGAGGTGGAAACAGGAAGGAAACATAAATTGAATGAAGCATGAAAGAAGGAAATGCACAACATGGCAGAATAAGTGCAAGGTGGAAGAAAGGAAGAAGGTGAAGGAGGAAACATGAATTGAAGGAAGCAGGAAAGAAAGAAGGAAGTACATACAACATACATTAAAGGCAGAAAAAAGAGAAGGAAACATGGAAGGAAGTAAAGACAGAAGTTACAAGGATAGAGGGAAGGAAAGAAGGAAACAAATGAAAGTGGGAACATGAATTGAAGGAAATATGCAAAGATGGGAGGAAGGAAACTTTAGGCAGAAAAGGATGGAAGGAAGGAAGAACAAGTAGGAAACGTGAAGGGAAGAAGGACGGATCTGTCAAAGCACACGTGCCTGCACCTTTAACCTCAGCTGCCGACTGGTTCACTGATGATCAGACCTGATCTGATCTCACGCACACACTCACCTTTTAATCAGCTCTTCAGACACTTCAAATCTTTTCCCTCGGCGTAATAAACCCGACGCAGACCGGAGCTCTGCAGGATCCTGAAGATTTCAGAAGGAAACGTGCAGGAAATGAACCAACATCTGCAGGTTCCCCTCTGAGGAGGGATGACGCTGCAGGTCTCGTACGCAGCGTAGGAGTGGCGAGGTGTCAGGTAGCATCCAAGTCAAAAGGTCAGCAGCTGTTTTTACCTCGCGGCACGCCGAGACTCATTTTAGCTCCGTTGTGACCTACATATGAAGTAACTGGAGGGTCTCCCTCCATGAACATGACAGTGCACAGAGCGAAATGTCTCTAACATGAAGCCAGACGAATCCTCGTCCTGTCGTTCCTTCACTTCTGTTCTCGTCAGAGTCAAAGCGTGAAGGCACGAGCGTGATATCAGCTGCTAGTTTCAGGCTCTACGGAAGTTATCAGAAGTTTAATTCACGACCTTGACGACGTCCTTCACACCTCCTGCCTCTTACATGTGCCTTCGTTACCTTTGTTCCTACTCTGTGATGTCAGCATGTGATGATGATGTAAGACTCGTCTTAGACTTTGGATGTCGTTATCTTGTGATACGTCACGTGTGCTGTCCTTCCCTGGTTTTAAAGGCTGAATCACCAGACTCTTCTACTTGTTCTTCTACTCTTGTCTTTACCCACGTACTCATTATATCCACATTACTGATGGCATTTGGGCAGAATATCAATATCACGTATTGGAATATTAATATAAGTACAAATCGGCCGAACCCACAACCAATAAGTAGAACAACTCTGGAGCAGTTGAAGTTGTGTTTTTCCTTCTGGTGGAAGCTGTTTCCTCTGGTTTCCTGTCTGCATGTGGATATTTGTTTTCTGTGGTTTACAGATGAAGACAGATAGCAGGTTGTCGGTCCATCAGTCGCAGTCTCGTGGCCGCCGTATCTCAGAAACACTGTGTGATGTGGTGAATCTAGTTTTCCATCAAAGGTTTTTAAATGTCTAACTGATCGTCTGCACATTTCTAATCCACTCAGACTAAACAAGACCATTATCTTCCACCACGAACTCAACCGCTCTGTCAGAGTTTGTAGGCTGCATGTTTAGTTGGGGCGCTTTTGTCCCCGTCACATTAAAAATCCCACCGTGTGCAGCTGCAAATGTTTGTTCCTGCACAATTATCTCTGCAGCCTGTGAAACAAGTCGTGTTTACCCTGACTAATGACTGGGATACCAGAGGAGATTTGCCTCATCAGCAGACTGCAGAGCTCGAGGTCTTAGAAGCCGAGAGTTTACAAGAGCAAGCTGTAAATCCGCTGACCTCGGAGTCGCTCTCCAACCTTCTGCTGGATTACATCGAGCAGTAACTCTGCACACAAACTCACGAGGGCTTTAACATGCTCGACAACACGTGAGCTCTGCAGCGTCGCCTCTGCAGAAGCCGTTTTTATTCTGGGCAGCAAGCCGCCAATGTGGCCGTCCTTTTTGCGGCGAGGTCCGCGGATTTAGACAGCAGGCGGTAAACTGGGGGTCTGTTTTAGTCCGCCAGTTTGACGCCTCGAAGGGTTCATTTTCTTCCACCTCCATTGCTGTAAATCTGAGCCTTCGATGTGCCGGCCTCTGCGTGAGATGGGCGGAGGTGTCGATGACGTGGACTGTTGTGCGACACACAGCCGGGGAGTTTTAAAACCAGGAAACATCTGATCACAGCAGTCAGTCCATCACTTCATCCGCGGATGTGAAGATGAACAACTGGACAGCTGCTGAGATCCAGGAGCTGCAGCGTCTCCTCGGTCTCTGTAGCTGTCTTCACTGTCCGCTTGTTGTTGTAGCAGGAAGCTGCTAACGGTCGCTACTTTCAAATTAAAAGCCCCCTGCTAAGAACCCAATGGGGTGCAATGTAAAGCTCATATGTTGAAGACAAATTCGACCTGCTTCACTGTTCACTGTCCAACTTCGTGCTTCACATCACGTCACATGTCTACGTCTACCTCAGTGGCGGCCAAGTGGCGGCTTTTGGAAAAGAAGGAATATTAAACCTCCGTTTTAGAAAGACAAGGCGGCACATTGCAGCCTTTAGATTGCTGCAAATGTGCCACTAATCGAGCTCAGCTGCCCGAGCATTTACAGTGTTGGAAAAAAAAGTACCGAACTAACAACAGAACAACGGCTCACGGAAGTCCTAAAATGGAAAACTGATTTTGAAAAGACTTTTGTCACACCCTCAACGCGTGAATCGAATGAAGAAGCGATGTTAAATCAGTGCTGCTTTATGGCGCCAAGACCTCGAGAATAACAAAGACCACGATCAATAAAATCCAAACTTTTACCAACGACTGCCGATGGACAAGATGTGCAGCAAGATCTGTGAGCGAGGACACGACAACCACCTGCAGCTGACAGAACAAGAAGAAGAAGATGGAGATGATTGTGACAAACATCACTGAAACCAGTTTCAGACTCTAGGGAAGCTTCGACATGGAAGGGAACGAGGAGGAGGCTGGAGAAAACCTGGTGACGGGACCTCCAGGCATCAAGAGAGACTGGAATGTGGAGAAAAGGCGTGTTAGTGTCTCGTATCTGCAGAGAGTTTCTGATTTTCTCTCTTTGTTGCTGCTCGGGACGCTTTACCAACCCAACATGTGTCTATTTGACGTCCTGGGAATGAGACTCAACAATCAACTGTCTTTGTGGTGCGTTCAGGAACAGCTGGGACAAATCCTGCTGATTCTACCTTTAACTTTAATAGTCTTTGAATTCTATTAATATGACGTGAGCTTCAGTTAGCTTTGAGCACAAATGTCCTTCAGAGGGAGTCTGGAAAGATTGTTTGGACTTTTGGCTCGTCTGTTTGCGACTTGTGTGATTGATAGTCACGTCGTTATCTCCCCTCACTGGACTCTATTATGATGAGCAATTAAGATGGCGAGTACAGTGTTATCGTACCTCTAAGAACACTGTCGACAACACAGGTTGTAAAAACCATAAACGCTCAGAGAAGCGTGCTGACGTTAGCAGATCATGTGTTTTAACTCTGAGAGGGCAAAAGAAGATACTTGAATATCGTGACTGAAAACTTCACCTGCACCACGATATGAAGGACGCAGGGTGCAGCATCGCCACTGTTATGATATTGTGACCTGCAGTGCAGCTAACTGCTGTAACTGGAGCTGGTTGAGCTGCACTCGGGCCAAGTCACAAGTCCCAAGCTGAAAATCCAAAGGTCACAGTCGTAATCATAATGCTTTCACATTATCGTTGCATTAATTGAATCAGTCAGAGCTGCAAAGTTTGCTCAACAAAGTGAAAGACAACAAAGTTTATCAGTGGTAAAGATGTTTGTCAGGAGTCTTAATTTTACAAATGAAAGTCTGATGTGAACTTGAAGAGAAAAAGTGCCTCCAAACAACGACTCTTTTAAATTTCATGGTTTTGTTTCAAGTCTGAGACTCTGAAACGGATCGCGTGAGTTTCCAGGAAAGGAAACCAAATAAATGTGACAATTTAGTTTAATTTTAACAACACAATCGTCCCCTTTCACTGCCCGTTCTTTCCACACAAGAAATATAAAATACACAGAGTTAGGAACGACATTTTCTTACCTTTCTCGCTCAGTATTTGGTTGTCTAATCTCAGATCCACTGATTTGAGAACTTGTCATCAGTGTGCAGATGCAGAACTCAGATGAACACAGGAGAAAACTCTTTGTATGATGTGATGGAAGTGTGTCTGCTCTCCACTGCAGACACAGACACACTCACACACATCCTGAAGCTTTATTATTAGTCGAGGAAGCAAACCTCTCCCCTCCTCCCCGCCCTCATCCCTCCTCAGGAGAAGCCAGCGTGCATCCAAAATGATTATTCAAAATGTCAAGAGCAGTTTTTCAGTGTCCTCGTTTGGATTCGTTCACTTAAATAAAGATGAAACGCGACAGTTACATGTAGTCTTAGGCCAGGCTCACACTAAAGGAGCGTCAGGCTGATTAAACCCTGAGTCGCCCCTCCTGACAATCGGATCACGTGTTTGATATTTAGGATGCATAACGCCTGCGACTGTCGTTACTCCAGAACTATTGTAGCAGCGAAAGCTGTCGGTGCACCAGTCAGTCTTTGTTCCAGCCGTCCTGTACGGTCATGAGTTTTGGGCATCGACCAGAAGTTTCCCCTCGTAGGATTGCTGGGATCTGCTCTTGGCCCCTGGGGATCGTCTGCCTCTGTTATCACCTGCTGCTTCACATATTGTCAGATCTGGATTGTTGTACCAGCTGGATCAATGTTCTCCTCTGGTCGCCTTGTAAACTGTGATTCTGCTGTTCTTTCTGTACATGCGACATCTACTTCATGTCCGTCCATCCGTCCTGAGGGACATTTGGTGGAATCTGGCGTCTATTGTACCACTTTGTATATCATGATGCAGCTGTAGTTGCAGGTAGGGCTGATTGATCGATCGATTGATACGCCTACCAACACCTGAAACCCAGGTGAAACTTGGTATGGAAACACGGCCTCCTCTGATCCAGCAGCAGCCTTGGATGATTCAGTAACAAAGAACGAAGTCACTTATAACCGTGATAAGGAAGTCTTTCAGCTTCGAAGAGACGGATGACAATGAAAAAAATACAAAGCAAGACCTGTTCTGGAACGAGGAAACAGCACAAACGTTTACCAGCACTTAAAAACACACAGCAGGCAGCTTTATGAGCCGCTGAAACTAGTGATACACAGTGAATATTAAACTAAAGGTTGAAAATCAGTGTTTTAGTTGCGTGTACAGTAAACGGCAGGTTGTTTGTTTGAGAAAAGATCTGACGTGTGATCAGCTGTAAAACAGGAGAAGCAGGTTTCAGTGTTTTTTTTTCCTCAAGTTTCAACTTTATCATCCTTTGTGATCTTCCTGCCACTTTTAATGTCTTGATTTCTTAGTGCCGAGATCAAAATCACCCATGAAGGGATGATTAATCCAAATTACGAAAGTACGTATTTTCCCACCGCTCCCAGTAGCAGACACACGGTACAGCACATGTACTGCAACGCAACTGATAACCTGGTATGAAGTTCAGTCTGTATAAAGGTCACTCTGTATAAAGGGGATGAGATTCTGGAGCAGCTGAACAAAAAGAGAAGCTGACAGCAGGAGGTCTCAGTGTCTGAGATGTCAGCCAGCTCTGGTTTAACTTTTAATAGCAAACAAACAGACAAACAAAACAAAAACTGCGACGTGTTCGCACGGAAATGTGTCGTTTTTCATACCAAACTAACAAACGTGTCGGACGGATTTGATTTGACTGTGAGTTTGCATGCTTGTTCCACGTGAATGAGTTGTTTCAAACCATTTTATATCAACCATAAAGTGGTTTATGTTGATGTTTTCAGCATAAAGTTGAGAACGGTGATCAGCAGCTATCGTTCAGTGTATCAGGAAAATAATGAAGATCTGAGGAGACGAACCTGCTGTTCATGACAAATGTCCACATGGTTTCTCACAACAGTTGTTGTTGTTGTTGCTGACGATCAGACAGCTGATCAGTACCAGCAGAAACTCCAGAAACTCAGAGATGGTGTGTTTGTCTCCTGTGTCAGAGATCCTTCATCCATCTGTGTGGAAAGAGGGTTCACTCTGGACAGATTTGAGAAGCTGAACCTCGTTACAAACTGTGTTTACTGTTGAATGACTGCAGAGTGTTGAACTTTTGGTTTTGGTGAATTTTATAGAAACCCGTCTAACTTGAACCTACAAAGATCCTCCAGGAAAACGTCAAGATGTTCAAAGAATTTGAACATTTGGTGAGAATAAAACCAGACATCTGTTGATCAAATCTGAAGAATGATTTTAATCAAAAAAAAAAAGAACTAAACATGAATCAAATCATGAATTTAAAGTGGATTTATCATTTGTTTCATTTATCAAGTTTATCATATTAACACACATTACTGTAAATTTACCTACAGGCTAGTTTTCAGCTGTCGTCTTTGGCCAGGTGTGACGTTTGCAAACTGAAATCGAAGCGTCGTGAAACAAGTTTGAAACGTGATGTGAGGCGTGTCAGGATGAAGACACGAGCAGCAGAGAGAATTACAGCGTGAAGCAAAGACGACACGATAACAAACAGGCACAGACATGACACGAACATTTACAGAACAGCTTTACACGAAACAGACGGAGACTGACGGGAGAAACAGAATCACAAGTTCAGGTCGGGATCAGGGCGGGTTCAGATCATCGTGCGCAGTGACGCTGTCGGGAGGCAGAAACTGGTGCTGCGTTTAGGAACCGGAAAAGTCGACAACGCCAGCGAACACATCACCAGCTACATAATGTGAACTGCAGCCATATCGTCTGTAAATCCACTTTGAATAAATGTAGAAACAGAAGCAGCTCATGACTTCAGCGCTTCGTTCTCAGAAGGTAGAATTAACTTATTGAAGTGATGTGAGAGCGATTTTATTTGCTTTCCTGTTCTATATATTTAACCTCAGATGTTCTGGATATTTGGTCTGTTTGTTGTAGCGTGGAATGACACTGCTGCGGTGCCAGCCAGCCGCCTCCAGGTGACCGAGTTCAAGCCTTGAACTGGATCTACTGCAATAAAAAAACCAAAAAAACCAAACAGAGTTTTGGCTGGTTTCCCACTCAGGTCAGCCAGTCTTGGAGCACATGATCAACTGAATGTGGGTCAGACTTTCTTTCTTTCTGCAACCTGACGGCTCCAGTTCAGAACCAGAACAAACAATATTAGAATACGTTTTTAACGGCCTCAGATACAGAACCAACAAACAAACTGGCTGCAGGTTTGGTTCTCTTTCGTTTTACTTCCCGCAGTGAGAGGAAACTCTGCGGGGGTTGTTGTCTCACAATGTCGCGTATTGTTTTGGGTTTCAGCTCCGAAGTCTCCGGGCACAAACCAGAGACGGCAACATGTTCTGCAGTACAAGTCGAGGATTGTTGTGAAGTTGCGTGAACTCGACAGTTTCGAGAACGAGATGTCAGAGTTTCTTCTTGTCGAGGTCACGAGTCCACTCGGCGGAGTCATCGGAGGTTCTGACTCTATTTCTGACCATCCTACGTTCATCTGGCTTAACTCGGCGCCGCGACTGTGTTGGGACGTGGAGGATGGGGAGTCGTATAGAGCACGCTAACACACACACACACACACACACACACACATATACAGTTTGAGCCTGTCCTCACTGTGACCCAGCAGACCTCAGTGACTCGGACAGTTGTGAGTCCGCAGGTGGTTTCAGGTGTTCGTGTCAATGTGTGGCTGCTTTGTGTCGGTGTGTACTTTCTAAAAATGCTGCATCATCACTGGATTTACACAGAGCTCATTGAGAAGTGTGTGTGTGTGTGTGTGTGTGTGTGTGTGTGTGTGTGTGTGTGTGTGTGTGTGGAGATTAACTGCTGCTATGGAAACAACTGCAGTTTCATTAACAAAACAAAAAACATATTCTGGGAACAGTTTTTTCAAATGTGTGAAATCCTGAAATGAGTTCATGTTTCTGAGATGTTTTTGTGTTATTAATCAGTACAACAGATCGAATGAATCTGATTTTGTGGCTTGTTGGTGATTTGAAACATCAAGTCACATCAACATTTCAGAAAGTGTGACATTTCACCAAATACAACATCTAAAAAACTAAACATTTCCATTAACACAACGTCTTTGGAAAAGTTGACAACACTTCCTGTTTCTCTCTCACTCACACACACACACACACACACACACACACACACACACACTTACAGACCATTATTTTGATATTCACATACTTTTTTATTTAATGAAATTGCACTTTTGTGTTGCATAAAACCAGACAGAATACAAAAAGGATGGACTGTAGATGTGTTGGCTCCAGGTGTGCAGAGAGATAAGCAGGTTACGTTCAACGCCTCTTTCACAACAGGTGTTCAGGTGAAGCTGTCAGAGGTTGAAATGGGACAAAAACATCCAGTTACAGTGAATCAGTTACAAACATGTTTCAGAAGTATTTCTGTGGACGTCGCTGCAGTTATTGATGGACTTTAAAGCTTTTATACGATTGTGATGTTCATCTGTATGAATATTCTGGGACTCTGATGCTGATTGGAGGGTGATTTCTCACACAGGTGCATGAAAGCAGAGAAAAACATTTTAATGCAACACAAAGTTACCGAGTGTTTATAGCTGTTTACCTGTCAGGGTTACTTCACTTCCTGTGCTGCTTATTGGAGCTGTTCCCGTTTATAACAGCGATGAGAAGACTGAGTTCGATCTGAGAAACTGTTTCAGTAGGACAGAAAGTCAAATGTGATGGTTTCTGCTTAATTCACTTGTTGGAACAGAAAGGAAAATATAAACTGACTGTGCTGCCCTCTGCTGGCCAAAGGTGACTACTGCAGACAGCTGAAGGGTCCAATTTCTTTATTATATTTTTCTTTTTTACAAACCAATAGTTCACAGCTCGTGATGTCTATTTATACAAATATATTGTATTTCTATAATATATACAGTATTTTTTATAATTGTTTACAGGCTGTCATAACTCCAGACTCCAGTTTTACTCTGCTTCCATTTCATCCGGCAGCAGTTAGGGAGCGACTGTCTCATTCAGTCGATCCTCTGAAACGTTTGATCGTTCTCCATCTTTGTCAGCAGCTGGTTTGCTCAGTCGTCACAGAAGTGGAGATGTTCCCTGTTTCTGCATCCACGAAACTTTAAATAACAATCAACAAACAGTCAAACGACCGCTGAGGGTGAAAATCATCGTGAGCTCTGGACCATCAGATCTGTCTCTGGAAACGATCCATGCATGTTTTCAAAACTCTTTTTCACTTTGCACCTTTTGTGGAGGGTCTCTGAAATTTGTTTAAATTTTTAAGAGCCGTCTAGCAAACCTGGAAACACGCTGGATGTTTTGTCTCTAACTAACGTAACGTACAGTAACGTATTCTTTTGGTCGTAGCCTCTGAAATGTGACGATTTCCTGCGTTCAACAGACTGAAACTGAATGTATTTGGGTTTCAGTCTGTTGATCAGATGAAAGAAAATTAGAGGTGAATAATTATTTTCATCAGTGAGTTATCAGCTTTATCTGCCACATTATTGTCTTGATTAACTGTTTAACATCCACAAGTTACTTCAGTTTCCTGTTAAAGGCCAGATTAGGGAGCAGTTTCTCACACTCGACAGCTTGGATCCAGAATTATTGTCTTAATCGATTACAAAAACAAACCCGATCGATCAACACTGAAAATAATTAACAGTTGCAGCCCAGGCGAACACAGTCAGTCTTTCTCAGAGTAACATCAGTTTAGTTTCCGCTGACGACGAGGCCTCAGCGATCAGTGTCCGTCTCTGCTGCCCCCCTGTGGTGAGGACGGTGTACTGCAGGCCGTCACTCCAGCTCGTAGGAGCTGCTGTCCAGTTGGAACTTGAGGGACTTGAAGTCCGGCCTGTCGTCGGGCTCGGTGCTCCAACACTTCATCATGATCTGGTAGAGGAAGTTGGGACATTTGGGCGGAGCTGGCATCCTGTAACCATTGGTAACCTGCTGGAACACTTCCTGGTTGCTTAAAGCTGAGGAGAGCAGGTAGAGAGAGGAACTATGAGTAGGTAAACATCTGATGTAATGTGAGCAGGTGTGACTAACATAGATAGACATCTATCATTTTAAACTTGATCCAGGATGCTTTCTGAACCCTAACCAGGTGGTTTGTGGGTGTGAGCACGACGTTCAACATAAATGTGAACTTAAGTCACAACGCAGAGAGAGAAATGTGTGGTTTTGCAGAAACATTTTAAGCTGACGTTTATCCCGCTGAAATAGTTTTGACAAGCGAGAGAAATAAAGTTCCCAAAAGATTTTGTCCCAGTTGAGGACATAAAACGGTGATTTGTCTTGTGAGAGTTGTATTTTCTTACAGAGTCGCCACATCTGAACATTACTAACAATTCCTACATGGCATTGATTTGTCTTAAATAACGGCGACTCTCTCTTCTTGCAAACTCTCCAGAGGACTTTGCCTCCATATTTCATTCTTTAATGACAGAGACATGTCCGTCTACCTGGGTAAGGAACGCCTCCGTAGGTCGTGATCTCGTAGAGCAACACGCCGAACGACCAGACGTCTGACTTGTTGGAGAACTTCCCGTGGCTGATGGCCTCCGGAGCGCTCCACTTGTAGGGGATCTTCTTGTCTTCTGAGATGTAAAACGGCTCCTGGATGAGAAAAAACGCGTCTTTAAAAAAAAAACCTGCAGAATTTATTTGACTCGCTCAAAACGTGCACCGACTTCTCCTCCCTCTGGTACCTTGATCACTCTGGCCAGTCCAAAGTCGGCCACCTTGCAGGTGTAGTCTTCTCCCACCAGGACGTTCCGAGCCGCCAAGTCTCTGTGGATGCTGTTCTGCTCCTCCAGGTACGACATCCCATCAGCCACCTGGGCAGCCATGTCAACGAGCGACGCGATGTCTTGATTCTGGCCCTCCGGACCTGAAACGGACAAACGATCAGACCCCAGCGTGTCTTCAAAGCTCCAAAACTCAAAGACCGACTTAAACTTCAGATCTCAACGTAACGAACGAGCAGTAAAACAGTGAGTTCACCTCGGAGGAAGCTGAGCAGGCTGCCCTTCTCCATCAGCTCCGTGATGATCCAGTAAGGCGTCGATGACGTGCACACGGCAAACAGAGAGATGAGGTGACGATGACGGAGACTCTTCAGGATCTGAACTTCCCTCTGAAACTCTCTCTGGTTCAGCTCCGAGTCTGAGTGACAGACAGAAGGAACAAAAATAAGAAACCCAGCGATGAATAAAGAGGAACAGAGACAGAAGAGGAAGAGGGGGGAAAACCACGAGGAGGAGGAGGAAACCACTCAACTCTCGGCCTTTCAATAAATATGACGAACTGAACAGCAGTGAAGTTGTGGGGAAGATTATAATTATCTAGCAGACGGGACTTTCTGTTCCTTCTTAACTTGATTTTAAAGATTAAGAACAGAAACGTTCGAAACAAAGTGCAAGTAGAAATTCCCTCTCTACGTCTGAACTTTCTCCTCCTCGCAGCTTCTGAACAGCATCGTAACTTCAGTCTGATGTATTTTCAGACGCAGCGAGACGTAAGAAGCCGTAAACAGACAGAGAGGGAGGCTGGAACGTGGAGAAAAGGCGTGTTAGTGTCTCGTATCTGCAGAGAGTTTCTGATTTTCTCTCTTTGTTGCTGCTCGGGACGCTTTACCAACCCAACATGTGTCTATTTGACGTCCTGGGAATGAGACTCAACAATCAACTGTCTCTGTGGTGCGTTCAGGAACAGCTGGGACAAATCCTACTGATTCTACCTTTAACTTTAATAGTCTTTGAATTCTATTAATATGACGTGAGCTTCAGTTAGCTTTGAGCACAAATGTCCTTCAGAGGGAGACTTTTTACTCTGATACTCTGAGTCCATGTCAGAGCCTGAACTCTGTTACTGTGCTGGAGGAAACAAGCTGGATCAGTATTTATATCTCGTGTTATTCATAATGACTGTGCAGAACTGTGATCTTGGCAGCAGACTGGCTCGGCTTCATGCCTCTAAAATGGCTCATCTGTCAACTCCCACAACCTGCTCTCACTTGATCCTGTTACTCTGGATGAAAAACAACACGCTTGAACAATAGCGAGGCAGATCGCGGCATCATCACGTCCTTTCAGCCACAATAACAACGAGTTTCTACTCAAGCAGAAAAGAATTTGACAGAAGACGACACACAACAGAAACAGCTCGTCTGTCAGCAGAACAATAGTTATCTGGACGATGAATTACCGCTCTTGAGCATCTTGATGGCGACTCTGATGAGGTTTTTCCAGCGGCCACTGTAGACGTCGGCGAAGTATCCGCTGCCCAGCTCCTCCTCCAGGGTGAACTCCTCCTTCGGGAGCTCCCACTCGTCCTTGGGACAAGGATCCACGATCGGGGTCACGGGCTTTTTCTGAGGGAGGGAACACACATACGGACTCGCAGGTCATAAAACACACAAGCACAGTGAACACACTCAGATCAGTACATACAGGCAGGATTGTACACACACTCAGATTCTCACTGAACGTTGTAGAAAAGAAGAGAAAAACGCTCTTCGAAGGAGTCGTCAGATCTCTCGTTCTGTCCCCCAGAATCCAAAAAATATTCAGTTTCAGAAGGTGAAACTGGGAACAAACCATTAAATTATTTCCATTAAATAATTTCAGCTCTAGTTGACACAAAACAACAGAAAGATATTTTCTGTGGTAATGGAACAACTGTGAGTGTGATCATGTATTAGGACCGATGTTGGTCAAATAAAAGTAATAAAAAGATCGAAATCTCAGAAAAAAATTAGCAGTAAAACCCTCGACTCCTCTGAACTAACGGTCAAGAATTTATGATTTCTTTATCATAAATTAAGAACTAAAACGTCCTCAGAATAAGACGCTCCGGCCCCATTTTTACTTCTGCTAATGTTTTCATCCGTTGGTTTGTTTGTCGGCAGGATCACACAAAATCTACTGAAAACAGATTTCTGCCAAACTCAGGTGGAGGACGAGTCTGGAACCCAGAACAGAACCGTCACCTTCTGGTCAGGAAACTTTTTATTTACATTTTCATTAATGTCTCTCATCGATCTTGAAGGAAAAAAAAAAAATTTTATTTGACGGGTGTCTGTGAGCACAAAAGACGACTGTTTGGCCTTGGCGGAGGTATACACTCTACTGAGTGCCATTCTATTTATTATTCTTTATAATTTACACTGAATGGCTCTAAAAATGTTGTCGTACTCATGTCTTAAAGGACAAGTTCACAGTGTTTTTGTGGAAACTGCACACATTCATCCTTTTCCTTCTCGAGGATGTTATAAATGAATCTTTCACTGTCGAGTATTCAGCGATGAAAACTTTCATTTTGTGTAAGTAAATTAATTCAGCCTGACATGAGGTCATGTCGTCTGATTTTACGTTGATACAGAAGCTGTGGCAGGAAAATTCCCCACTCATGTTATTTTTACTCCACATTGCTGTTCAAGGTTCGTTTTGATCCATTCGCTCCCGTCCAACCAAACATCGGCTCCTGCAGCTGTTGGATTTCCTAAAACGAGATCTCGTGTTCGGGATCAGTTCCGTGAAAACAAAAATCATAAAAACATCTCCAGACGCCACGAAAGGAAAATGTATCAAGCGGCGCTCTATGGCAACAACGGTATCGTCACCTCTGAATGTCCACACTTCTTGTTTTTCACGACCACAATTAAGAGGAAGAAACAAAAAAAGGAAGAAGCTGAACAGTAGCGGGCCGTCCTACCCTCTTGCAGGGGTTTCCCAGCGTGCCGGTGTTGTGCAGGCCGTTGACGCAGTAATGCTCCACCAGGTCGATCAGAGAGCTGAACTGGCGGATCTGCTCCACGTGATATTTCCCGTCGGTCGCTTGGAAGATCTTAAAATGCTTCACTCGATCGTTGGATCTCACTGCAGAAAAGATTCACACAAACGCAAAAACACAGTCAGAAACGAGCAGAAGGGGTCGAACGATGGTCAGATTTGTCTCGCGTGTTTAATCCTAATCCTGTTTTCGGTCCTCAGCAGACCTGTCGGACGCGTCTCTCTGTTGTGTTGAAACATAAATACTGACCTTTTTCTCTGGTTACGCTCGTGATGCTGCTCTTTGAAACGGCACCGAGTAAATGTCTCGTGACCGAACAACATGGAAGGAAGTGATGAAGAAACCTTAACAGATGACTGTAGGTGGAGTTCAGTCTTTGTGCTAAGCTAAGCTAAGCTAAGCTAACCTCCTGCTGTCTGTAGCTTCATATTCACATGAGAGCGGGGTTGATCTGTCGGACCACCAGCTTGTGGGGTTATTCCTCAGCGTCGCAGTGACATGGCATGACGTCGACTTCAGGTGAACAAAGCGGCGTATAAAGAATCACTACAGCTGTTATTTCTTTGTCGTTGTTGCTAAAACACGTGCAGAGTAACTGTGATCATCACTGGAGGAGACAGCGGGTGTTGTGGATCAGGAGAAACAGACTTTGAGACCGTCACGGTGTCTTTCGACAGGGAGGAACAGAGTCGTGTAAGAGCCGTGCTAAGTTTAAAGACGCTCATGACTGAAGTTGAAAAAGGAAATCGTCTACAACCCAACTACAGCCGGGCGAGGAGAGGTGGACTCTGTGTTTATGACATCGATGCTTGAAGCTCACACACGTATCAGGCTAATCAAGAGGATTTATGTTGGCTGACGTGGAAGCAACATTTTAAAAAACTTGAGTGTTGAGTGTCACGAAAAACTGACACTCAATGAAATAAATCCCACTGAGCCTCTTCACTTTTCAGCTGAAGGAGCGACACATTTCTTCCTCTGTATTTCATTTTATTACTAAAGATACAAGAATAGTTTTCGAGCTGAAGTGAAACTCGCTCTGTTTTAAACCTGCGGACACCGAACGCCTCTGGTTCTCTGTTCTCCTTCCTCCTTCACCTCCGTCTCCTCCACCTTTTGTCGGTGTCTTGCCTGACAGAACGTATCCCACGTTGTCCTTCTCGCTGCGCCGGATGAGGAACGCTCTCTCGTTGTTTCCCGGGCTCAGCAGGTGGCTCTGGGCCTGAAAGCGGTTCAGCGTCCCAAAAAACCATCTGGAACAAAACAAAGACATAAATGAAAGTGATTAAAAGGAAGTGATGCTCGGCTTCAAACTTCAAACCATAAAAGTCTAAATAAGCAGCGACACGCTGAGAGTTTCATACGTATCAAAACATTTCCGCAGTAGAGGAGGAGCGGTGTAGTTTAATACCTGGAATCTGTTTGCAGCCATTTGTCAGGTGACAAAAACCAGATATTTTAACACCAAACAACGATAATAAAACAACTGGTAATGTTTTCACCTCGTGAGTGTTACGGTAAACTGTGCTCCTGGATAACATGTGACAGGAACTAAGTGCTGGAAGCAGAGAGGGAGACTCTCCACACGTGGTGTTTGGCCCGGACGGTTGGTGTTTTGCAGGATGTTGTGGTGCGCGCTTCATCCAGCTCCGTGACCGTCTCAGCCTGCACGTCGTTCACAACAATCTGTGCATGAAAGGTGATATTCTAACTCTAACACGGGTCTTCTGAGAAGTTTTCTGCTTGAAAACATTTTAGGAAAGGTGATTAAAAAAAGTGTACAAATGCTCAGTTATCGTGTGCTGCACATATTTACGGTTTTATTTTCTGGCTTTTCACTACTAGACTGTTGTCTTCAGGTGGCTATAAGAATATTTCCATCTTTCAGTTGCAGTTTGGTCAAGGTCAGGCGATAAGACTAAAACGTTAGATCGAGAGAATAAAGATACTCAGCAAGTTTTCACATGGGACAGAAGCAGCGACGATCACCACGAGTAAAAATCATCTCAAAGTTACAAGTGACAAGACGCACAACGCAGATCAGGCAGTTTTTTTCAGCACACTTCACGGCTCCGCTCCACTTTCATTCCAAGTCTGGGATCATTTTATCACAGCTCCAGTCGATCCCGTTCGCTCTGATGCAGCTGGCACCGTTTTCACCTCGTCTGTCTGATACAGTGGAGCCAGATACATAAATCATAAGTCATAAATCTTTAGATGCGTGTTGTTAAGATAAAGACGAAGGCAAAGTCCAGAGACGAGTCAGTGTGACTTCTCAACAACGTGACTTCTGAGTAAAACCATAAAAAGATTAATTAAACAAACGGTCACTGCTGTGTGGACGCTGGACATTCAATGATCTGAATCTAAAATCATATAACCAGCAGCTCTGTAATTAACGTCACCGCTGCAGCAGCTGTCGACACACAGGAATAAAACCAGGTTACACACTTCCCATTCTGCTGAAGCAATAAACAGCCAGAGAGAAACAGAGAGAGACAAAACAAGAAGTGGTGAGGCGGCTGGTCGCCGTGTCGCGTCCCACTTTGCATCACTGCTCGGAGACTCGCGGACACGAGGCCGACATTATAATCAGGCTGCTGTTGTTGACCTTTCTCGGCAGATAGCAGATGCAAAAGAGAAGAGCGAATAAAAGGACGGAGATCTTGATATGAAGCCGAGTGAATGATCACTTTCATTACAGACAAAAAGAGGGGAAAGATAAACAGCAGTGGGAGGTGGAGGGCGATGGAGACGTCCCCCGTGTGGTTTTAATCAAAGTTACAAACGCACCGCAGGGAAATTTAAAACGTGTGGGAACAAGAGACGCGATGGAGGAAGTTTGTAGGTCTGTCAAAGGTGTTTTTTACTCCGACGCCGCAGGAATGTTCCCATTATTCCTGGAAAGAGTTGATTCTTCTACTTTTTAAAGAGAATAATTAACTTGTGTGCAGAAGCCCTGAGAGGCCAGTAAGAAAAATACAGTTTTTACAGGTTTGTTTTCAACTCTGAGCTTTTACTTATTAATCCTCAGAGACAGAAATGTCTCAGGAGACTCAGGAGAACATTTAGATTCACTCTGCTGCATTTCAAGTCCCAATTTTACACTCAGGCAGAACCTTTAATTTATATTTCATTTAAAAAGAAGAACTTCCATATGATTCTGCCTTCTTCCTGAGCAGGTTACAGACGTTTATTATCACATCAGCCTGTGAAACAGCTGCTGTCCGATAATTCATGGTGACGTGTCGAGTGAAGCTCAGCAGGTGAAAACAAATGTTATTAAATCAAAGTGACTTGAACAGAAGAAGCTTGACGGGGTCATCACGTTCTCTACGGTGGCCCTGGATGCCCAAACAAAGACATGATGCTGGAGATGTTTCAGCCACCAGCAGCTTTCTTCCTCGATCTTTGAGGATTAATATCACACTTCCTAATAAAACATATCAAACATGTTTTCCTGCTGCGCTTTTATGTCCCAACCGTTGTTTTCAACACTCAGTGACGCCCTTAATTACATAAAACGTGCAATTTAGCCTCTGGTGTTATAAATATTGTGACATTTCAAAGCTGCAGCTGCATCGTTTATCGGTTTAGAGTAAATGTGTGAAATAAGATCGTGAAGTCGACGAGCGTGAAGTGAAAAGTGTGATCTGTTACTGACGGTGTATTTATGAATTTCCACACGTGTCGACCAGGCAGCACCAGGATCACAGTCGGTGTGTATTTACAGCTCGTGGTTTAGTTTGTAGGAAGTAGATTGTTTGACGGTGGAATTAATGTCTTCCTGTTCGAGCTGATGATACGTCGACGCAGCTGAAACTTCTGTGAAACGTGTTAAATATTTACACATGAAGATCCACGTTTTAAAGGCTAATGAATCACTCGCCAGCATCAGTCAGAGTTTCTACTGTCAGTAACAGAGGTTTTGACCTCTTGACTGAAGCCATAAAAAAAGGAAATGTTGTGGCAGAAAAAAATGACAGTTTTTCGATGTGTGTGTTGGACAAGAAGAGACGCGTTTCACACCTGATTCACGTGGCTGCAAACAGGGAAAGAGTTTAAAGAAATTCAGTCGTTATCGTCTCACCGGATGAGTCGGCTGAAGTTTCAACTTTCTGAAGCTTCACAGCAAAACAGCGTTGCAGCGTTTTCTCCTAAACAGCCGAATTATCTGGAAATTAAATCAGAAAATGTCTCCAGACTGCTTGTTGGAGTGTAATCTGATTCTCCAGGAGCTCCGAGATCCCACACTGATGTAAAAATACGTCTTACATTACAGCTGAAGTCTTGACTGTAGCTGCAGAGTTAGAAGAGCTGGATGTAAACGTCTTTTCAAACCAATTTGTGATGTCGGATTTTATTTTTTTTACGTTTTATCTGTTTTGCCGTGAAGCTCCAGAACCAGAACTACTGACTGAAGTTGAATTATCAGGTGAACTGCTCCTTTAAAGCCTGACAGCCTGTCTGTCTTTCTAACTGAACCTTTATCCCTCTGCTGCTGGTGCTTAATCCTGATAAGAATTTCCTCCTTTTTTTGTATTCTGGGAATACAGAAGTTTTAATGAAAGTTTCAGGGACTGTTGTGATGTTCTGATCCAGCAGCAGAATCTAAAAAAGGTTTTATTCAAAGATTTCCTTCGGTTGGTTTCATGTGCAGGCAGTTAAACAGAAGGAGGAACTACAGTTTCAGGTCTGCGCAGTCACGGAGTCCACTCACGGTTGCATCTCCAGGGACTCGGCCCTCGCCAGGTAGTTGCTGGGGACGATCCCGGAGTCCAGGACGCGCCCGTTCTTGTCGATCCTCCGCGCGGTCCACCAGTCCCCGCTGCGGCTGGTCACACTGAACAGGTCGCCCTCCTGGAACGACAGCTCGTCCGGGTGCCGGGACTCAAAGGCCCACAGCGCCGTGTAGACGGAGCCGCTCTCCGATGCTCTCTCCTGGAGCTGAGCCGGACCCGGACTCGGTGGTCTGTGCTGGTCCCAGCCGCTGCTCCCCTCTCCTGCTGCTGCTGCTCCTGCTGCTCCTGCTCTGTCTGCAGCAGGAGGCTTCTTGTCGTTGAAAATCCTCTCCCATAGTGACTCCAGGCACGGACACGCTTTGCGCAGACACTCTTCCATGGATGGACATGAACAGACCCCGTGCGCCGGAGAGCGCCTGTGTCAGCCGGTTACACCTGTCGGACAGGTGAGTGGAGGGACAGGTGGAGGACAGGTGGAGGACAGGTGGAGGACAGGTGGAGCGCAGGAATCCTCGGAATGCCCTCAGAGAGCAGCTGCTGCCTCCTCTGCTGCCGCCGTGTTCAAACTGAGGCTGAACAACAACGACTTCCTCTCAGCTGGCGGCACTTAAACCCCCGCAGGGACCCGCCTCCGACCGTCAGAGGCGGCGGGCAGGTGGATTTACTCCATTACTGCACTTTGTACAGGTGCAGTTCACAGTGTTGAGTCATTTACTGGAATAATTCAGAGGTAAATATCGTACTTTTTATACATTTTCCCCTCAAAGACTCAAAATACCAAAAAAACACCTTGAGATGAAATAAGATTATTGGTCCTTGAGGGGAAAGTCAACCAGTATATGAAGTAATTAAAATTATGTTCATACTTTTATTTTGGGGTCCAAGTAGAACAGATTTACATACTTTTAATTAAAAAAAAACTTAATCAGAGACAGAGGAGGGAGAGTCACAGCATGCAAGGTAGTGTGATCTAAAATAACAGCGACCACGCGTCTGCTGACCAACTGGAATATTTATATTTTATTATGTATTGATATAAAACCTGTTACACAGTGATGCACATAAGTTATGGACGTAAATACTCTTTCCAAACAGACGTTTTCTGTCAGAGATGAACTCCTTTTTGTCGCTTTTTCACTTTGCAGACATCGACTGAGCGAACGTTGCATCTGAACCAAAGCAGCACATTTTTTACAAATAGTTTAATTTATCGGAAAAATAACACAAAATGGCCTCAGACGGCTTGTTGGGCGTCTAATCTAAGATCCTAAACTGATGTGAGAAGTCACCGATCGCTCATCGTGGGTGTAAACGTGTTTTTAAATAAATTGTGGCTGTCGAAGGAGCCTTTTTGGGTCTTTTTTTGTTATTTTCTCCTCTTCAGCTGATTAGCAGAACGCTGCGACTCTGTTTCACTGTGAAGCTCCAGAAATGTTCTGTTGACTACGAGAATCACAGCTTTAATTTTTGGCTTTTCCAGTCTACTGACCGCCCAAAGTGCTTTACAGTACTTGCCACATCCATCCTTGGGGGAGCCGGGATTCAAACCAACGACCTTCCGATTACTAGACCACCCGCTCTACCGCCTGAGCTCAAGCCGCCCCTCGAAGTAGCACATTTTAAAATAATTATCAGCCTAATAGTTGTAATCTAACTACTGTAATATATTAAAATAATTACTCTACAGACGCAGTACTTTTACTGTTGATCCATTAAGTTTGTTTTGATCAGAACACTTTTATATGTTTACAGAAATATTACGATGTCAGGTGAATAACTTCCTGCCCGACCAGCTGAGAACGATTCCAGTAAAACCTGACAGAACTTAAACCTACAAAGACATTCTTGGCGTTCACAACATTCCACGTTCATTTACTCGTCATCTGATTCAAGCGCGACAGTTTTTGACGGCGTCTGCTTCCGAGATCCCGGATCTGATTACCTGAACAGTTACCACATGAGTCATATGATTTTCATAATGATCAGATCAGGTTCTCGTAGCAGTTTGACTGTTTGCATCGACGCCCTCCAAGACATAAAACACTGTCGTCAAAACAACTTGACTGATGCAGCGACCAGCAACACGCACAACAGATCGGGATGTTGATCAGAATGATTAATCGATTTACCTGATGGAAAAAAAAAATGTATCGACCGACAATCAGAGATCGGCTGTATCAAAATGTACCTTACAAGATACCTGCTTTTCAAATATATCCAAAGAAAATATTAAATACTGGTGTGACAATGGATTTAGTTAAAATAGAAGTACTTAAGAATATAAAAAGCTACAAATAAACATTTTTTGTTGTTTTAACTCCTAATGCAGCCGATTCTCTGCGACTATCAATTAAAAGCATTACTTAATATTTGCATCCAGACCTTCGTTGTACGCTCAGTTTGGTTAACGACAAAAATCGTTTGGGTTTTAATAAGTATGTTATTTATGTGCGTGGCGTAACGTAAGTGTTAGTAAATTAAAATAACTCACCTTTGACTTTTTAATTTCGATCTCCTGGCTGAATGTCCTGTTCTGGTGGTTTCCACACACCTCCTTTCTCCACAGACCTGTCGCTCTTTTCACTACGTCACCTGACTTCCTCCTTTGCTGCTGTCATAATTGCTACGGGCCTTTAGAGGGCGCCACCTATCCAGAAACGTAAATATCGTTCACATGAGGTAGCAGCAAAATGAGCAGATGGGTTGACTGCGCAAGACTCTGAAATTCTCTTGACAAATACAATTTTTCTACATCCTACATTCTTTCCTTTTTTTCTACTAAAGGAAATAAGTTGATTGCTTCGTACGAGCACGGAAGCGACAGTAGATATTACGATAAAAAAGTACAGACACGTTACAAAAGAATACTTAAAATACTTTATTCTTTGCACTACTGGTGTTTCGGTACCTGATGGCAAGCAGCCTAAAAACAGAAAACTCCCGTCGTGTGATTCGGTGACTATGGCTAACGTTTCCTGAACTTGGCTTTGTCTGCTGTAAATGTCATGCATAAAAACACGGACGTTGCATTGTTCTCAAATTGCATTGCATTGCATCATGGTAGTACAATTTTGTGGTGCAGAAATTCCCCCCCAAAAGAGTCTTCTGTTCTGGATATGGCTGATTCAGTGTGCAGGTCGTTCCAGTCCATGTTTTTCTGGAGTGTAAGTGAGTGGACTGAGTCTGAAGTGTAAACATAGGCACTCTAGTTGGAACTGGCCATTAATGTGAGGTTTAATAATTTAAGGCCTGTACACATGGTTCTGTGGACCCACTGCACAGAGTCAGACCCCCAAAAAATGCATCACAGGAGGGTAAAAACAGTTCCCATACTATTCTGGAGACACTTTTGTATCCAGGTGTCATCTCGCCAAAACCTTCTCATGTTCCAGTCACGGAGGACGGGCTCAATAAAATACTTAATGCTTGTGGTTTATAACAAGAGCATCAGTTTGAAGCCACGCTAGAAGCCGGGCTCGAAAAAACAGAAACCGGTGGGTGGAAACTTTGATTTTGGTCGTGCTGACATGTGGTATCGGTCCCGATTGATCCAATCACAAGTGGACAGCTCAAGTTCAGGCGTGAGGACGCATTTTAAAACCAGTCCGACAACATGTGTCTAAACACTGAACTCGTAACTGCAATATCACCAGACTCCCTTCACAAATAACATGATTTTAAGAGTTGTTGAGTGAGGAGGAGAAACGTAATACTTTGTGATTTACCTTTGGTGAATTCTAAATCTTTTAGGGCCTTCTTGTAAATTCAGCATTAAATTCAAAACATTTAGTTGTTTTCTCTCAATGTGAGAAAAGTCAGTTTGTCGTGGTGTCACTGCACCAGCCTGCTTACAGCTGTTTGAACACACTTTCAACTAATTCACAATTTACCCTACATTTATTAAAGAAGACATTATTTTGACGATACAGGCTACTTTTTCGTCGCCTGTGGAGAAAGTCCCCAGACTCCCTTTAAAAATCTAACAATTTTGTGAGTTGTTGAGTAAGGGGAAGTTTATAAAGCTTTCTTTAAAACGCTTTTTTAGGCCAATGTTAGATATTAAGTTCTGTCTTTCTTTGCCAAAAAAACAAAACAAACAGAAAACACTGTGTCTGTTTGTTTGTCTGAGTGATTGTACGTGTTCATTTAGACACGTCGAGTCACACACATGGACTAAACCGACAGACTTAAAGCTGTCCATTCAGGATTGGATCATTCAGGACGGATGGTACCAGTTCAGATCCTCACATCTAATACTATGAGAGTGTCGCTGGAGGGTAAAATCATCCGGTCAGATAAGTGGGTAATCCTCTGAACAGTGACCGCTTCAGGATGTCTCAGATTCGGATGATCAGACTCAGTTCGAGCTGAGTAAACTGAACTCTGAGCTCCACTTTGATGTTCTGGATGATTGATTAGGGTTTATAAATTTGGCTGCTGTCTGTGGTATCGATCACAGGATGGAATATATTAATATATTTTCACTGGAGCTGATCAGACGCAGTTATACTGCTGAGCATGTCTGGCAGCAGGATGCTAGCGTGGCTCAAACTCCAACAAGCACTCTATTATTGCACATTACCTCAATTTTTAGCCCTGGCCTCACACTCAGAGGACAGGTGATTCATTTCAAGTCCTGACCTGTGATTTCATAACATTTCAAAGTGTGCATACACAGACATGGCACATACAGAAGTAATAAAATATCAGTTATAAAACACAAAAGGGTATAAAATTAAAAACAGTTGGTTCTGTGAATGTGCTGGGGGTTTACGTGTGACGTTTTTAGGAGTAGGAGTGTATTTACACACCGTCCTCAGGCTGATTTCAGTCACTTTGTCCGCTGTCTTTAAGCCTAAGAAACGAAGGGTTCCTCATTTGTCTCTGATTTGGCGAGCATCATCTGAACATTTCCCTCCTGCTCCCGATGCTCCCTCCGTCCTTTCACACCTCGTTGTTTTTAAAGTACTTATACCCTGTTTTGGATGTGGATTGAAAAGGCGGCGAGAATAGTCCTCGTCGTTTCTCATTCTCCTTCCTCTCTTTCCTTTCAGCAGGTGATTTTCTCCCGCAGTGTTCAAAGCCCTCTCGTCATCCTCTTCTTCCTCCTCGTGTCCCGCTTTCTAAACCTCTATAGTCTTGAAATATATCCTGGCATATATCGTATCCAGCTGGCTGTGCAGGGCGTGAAAGGAGGGTCTCTTGGAGGGCTCAGCGGCCCAGCAGTCCATCATGATGCGGTAAATATTCTGAGGACAGCGGGTTGGACAGGGCAGCCGAAACCCAGACGACAGCAGGTCCAATACTTCCTTGTTGCTTTTTCCTGAAAGGGGAGGGATGTAAAACAGGGAGAGTTTACAGATCGATCACATTATTCTTTTGCAGGTGCAGAATAAATGATGTTCAGAGTGAAACACACTGTGCAGATAGAAGTGACCAAACCTGTGAGAACGTCAGAAGTTAATACAGCTGCAAAAAGCAGAAAGCCGTTAACACAGTACCTTCATAGGGCATCTTGCCGCGTGACATCATCTCATACAGCAGCACGCCGAACGACCACACGTCTGATTTTACGGAGAAACGCTGGTGAATTGCTGCTTCGGGAGCCGTCCACCTCACCGGGATCTTTGTGCTTCGACTGGCTGTGTACACACTGTCCTGAAGAGAGAGAGACGATGGAGCGTTAACAGAAAGTATTCAGCTTTAAAAAACTGTTTTAAAGTCACTGTGATGCTTCGGTGTCTTATAACAGGACGAATGGCGTCTCTGCACACAGAGTTACCTTCATGTTCACTTCAACACACGTTTTCATCACATAACATTGTTGAATACGGCTGACAAACTGTTTTGAAAACAGTCGGTGAACATTCAGACCAGGTGACAGAATTATGAACATGTTTTGAACTGTCTCTGCTATTTACTACATTTCTTTACAAGGTAAAATGCAACACAGAGACGAGCGTCTTCATGGAGAATCTGCTTTATTGACAGTAAATACTATTGTCTCTTGAGTAATGAGGAAATGATGCGGTAATGTTTTAAGTATCACACACAGAACCGCTAAGCCGTCTCTCTCTGAGCTGACATCGAGTCTTTTGATGTCTCAGAAGCTCCGGGTGAATAAAATATTCTGTTTAGAGTGCTGCGCCTTTTTATAGCAGACAGATGGAAGGAGGACGGAGTCAAATTAAGAATACATGAGTTTAGAAAATGAACAACAACAACACAGATTATACATATTTTAAAAAGAGCACGGATAAAGAATTAGCATCATTCTGAAATGAAGAAATGTTTCCCGACAGATGAGGGAATATAATGTTTACACACCGTCTCTCTCTTGCACACACACACACACACACACACACACACACACACACACACACGCTTGCCTACCTTAATGATCCGAGCCAGTCCGAAGTCGGCCACCTTGCAGACCAGGTCGTCTCCCACCAGGACGTTCCTGGCAGCCAGGTCTCTGTGGACGATGTTTCTGTCCTCCAGGTAGGCCATGCCCTCTGCGATCTGACTGCCCATGTAGATCAGATGAGCTGATGTCAGCACCTGGCCCTCAGCGGCTACACACACACACACACACACACACACACAAACACACACACACACACACACAAAGTCAGCTAAACAGGTGAGCATGATGGATTTCTCTTGCAGGCAGGTCATATCTCATAACCGAACAGACTGAGTTTTGATGACTCCAACACAAAATAATTCAAACATTACAATAAAACTCAGCTTTAAAATGAGTTGACTTCTACTACAGTCACTTCATAACATCATCTATTGATCCGGGGTCTTTAGATTAATCTGACAGCCACTGATGTTTTCTACAAACAAAACAAAAGATGCTTCTAGAATCATTTTCTAACCCTCGGTGTAAGTGCTTCTGTCTCTTCACTTTTGCATTATTTAGTTTTGTAACATGACATTAAATTGGAGGATGCCCTTTTAAATCCACTTACTGTAGAAGTGCATTCAAGAGTCAGATGTCATCACGTTTGAGGAGCACATTCCTCTTAAACAAACAAACTAAAGGTGTGTCAGGTGCTACAATACAAGCGCTTATTTCTTTCTGATTTATAACTTGTCACTCCCAGAGACGGCACTGTCATGTTTCAAGACTGAATGACTCTAAATGACTCATAAAACTGAATGTTTACTGCGGTGGAGATGAGCAAACAGATCGCCTGCAGCACTAAACTGTTTGTGTGATTTGCAGGGGAAGCAATGAGACAGTAAAATAAACAGTTCTGCTCTGTTCAGTGTTGTTTACACCACAGCAGATCCATTTTTTATAGATGAAGATGATTTTAACCTGCACGTAGGTTACTCTTACAATTTCCTAACCGCATTTTTTAAAAGGAAATCATTTTTTCTTCCTTCCTTGTTTGAGGTGTTTCAGCGTAGCGGAGAGCTGCATCATCCATGAAGCTAAATATATGCAGGCGGCCAATAAGTACAGTAATGACATGCAGTCGCACACACAGCATGAAGAATCAGAAATATGAGTCAGAGCCTTCACACTTTGCTCACTAAGACTCCTTGCGATTAAAGCCTTTTGTAAAACGTCAGAACAATATTTCTCTGCCGAGCGGAGCTGCCAGAACACAGATTATAATTCCATTTGCTTTGGATTTACGGGAGGACAGATTTAACGTCACTTGGCCTAAATACTGATTCAAAGGGCTTTCCAAAAAAAAAAAAAAAACTCTCAAACCCAAGAAAAGCTAAATTAACCTCCTGGTCTAAATCTCTTTGTATATTAACGTCTCCTCTGTTATAAAGCAGCCAGGTGGAGTCTAGAAACAGGAAATCAAACACTTGTTGTGGACGAGGAACTGATTTACCATCATCTCTCTGCTGCAGGCCAGGTGACGTGTGCGTTAAATATTACAGCCGTGAGATAAACGTTTATGACCCCGGCTCAGGTGCGAGTGTGCAGCCCGTGAGTTATTATCTGATGGTGTGTTCGAGCACTCACAGGCGAGGTAGGACTTGAGGCTTCCTTTGCTCATGAGCTCGGTGACGATGTAGACCGGCTCTCCTCTGGAGCACATGGCTAACAGCTGGATCAGCTTCGGGTGGTGGAGGCTCTTCAACGCCTGAACCTCCTTCACAAACTCGTCCTGCTTCGTGTCCTCTGGAGGGAGAAGAACAGAATCATTGGTGAATTTATACAATAATCCTTCACAACCTTGTCTGTATAATCCACAGTTTAATTCATCATCAATTCCAGCAAAAGCTTATTTTAGTTTTTCTTTTACTGTCCCCCTTTTTTGAAGCGTTCACCTCTTTATTCTTTGTCCCCTCGATGTGTAACGTAATCTAATCGCAGTTTTCAAAGCCTCTCAGATAAAGCTTCCTTTGGTTCACTTGCTTTGTTTCACTCTGGTATCATGATTGTTATATGATCCTACACATGGCTCTGACCTGGGAATGTGGGAAAGACAGAAAAACTCCCCCAAAAGTACTCTAATCTCTGAACTACCACCATGCACCCGAAGGAAGAATATTTAATTCTTTATAATTATTATTCATCTCAATTAGCCACAGATCTACAGACAAGAACTGGGAGAAGTTTTTAATTCTCTGTGAGTTAGTGTGTAATGACTCCTATGTGATTTCCTTCTAATATTTTCAAATTATTTCTTGTCATTAAAATATTTGAGTCTCGTCGCTGCTCTCCATCGCACTCACCATGTTTTTGTTCATCTCTCTACATTCAGTTTTTGTCGCACTGAATGAAAAGACTCCGCTGACTGATGACAAAAACACGGCAGCACACACTCCAGCCAGGATGTTTTGTATCGTGTATTGTGTTGCACTGGGGGCTTCTGTTGTTGTGCAAAGTGTCCGGGCAGAAAACAGGAAATGTTGCTGCCATGACAACGTGATTGAATTGTAAAATCCTGGACCGTTTTAAAAAGAAATAGCAAGAAGTGTTTCTGCATTTCACAAACATTAAAGTGGTGGGTTTAAATCTTCTCACAAGCATTTGTTGCAAAGTGCCCAAACAAATACAGTCCCTTGTGTTTTTGTTTTTTTTTGGCTGCACACAACATTACAAGAGTAACCCAACACCGGGCTGAAACGCCTCTCTCTCTCTCTCTCTCTCTCTCTCTCTCTCTCTCTCTCTCTCGGTCTCTCTCTCTGTCTCTCTCTCTCTCTCTGTCTCTCTCTCTCTGTCTCTCTCTCTCTGTCTCTCTGTCTCTGCCTCTGTCTCTCTCTGTCTCTCTGTCTCTGCCTCTCTCTCTCTCTCTCTCTGTCTCTCTCTCTCTCTCTCTCTGTCTCTCTGTCTCTGTATCTGTCTCTCTCTCTCTCTCTGTCTCTCTCTCTCTCTGTCTGTCTCTCTCTCTCTCTGTATCTCTGTCTCTCTCTCTGTCTCTCTCTCTCTCTCTGGAGGGAATGAAGCTGGACAAGTTATGAAGAATGAAAGAATGAACAGCAGCCATTCATCAGTTTCAGTATCTGTTCTCTGGTTGAACGTCCCAACCCTCTTTTCACTGCAGCGTCACTGTCGGGCGTGATCAGGATCAGGAGTGTGTTTTGTAAGACCTGTAACCACGCCCTAACAGTGATGTCATAGAGTTCACCTGTACATCACTGCAGCCAGGTGAGAGGTTAAACTGGAAAGCATCCAAGTATCTGATATTAAATGTACTCAGCTACATTTATGCTAAATTTAATACAAGTATAAAAAGTACAGTAAAAGTCCATTTTATACATATTTACAAGCATTTATTTACTGATGAGCTGCCTCAGATCTGATGTTCTGAATTAGCTGATTATCATAATAAGTGTTGGTTTTTGTAATCATATTGGCAATACAATTAATCAAAGAAAGTGGCCTGTAATCTGCAAAGTTACTAGAAACTTGAAATGTGGAGTTGATGTGTAAGGAAATGTAAACACTAACTTTGATGGAAGAGAAATCTCAAGCCATCTTACATCTACATCTTTACCTTGCTTCAGCGTCTTTATGGCCACCTTCTTGTTCTCCGTGGTCCACAGAGCCTCCCACACCTCTCCGAAGTGTCCCTCTCCAAGTTTCTTGTGGAGTCTGAACTCCTCTCGAGGTCTCTCCCACGGCTCCATGTCGAACAGCTCCCGCTGCACAGAGACGACAGAGTGAGTCCAGACAACTTTACATCACCACAGTTTAAAAACGAGAAGGCAGACGCTGCTGCAGAGATACGAACAACCGCAAACCAAACCTGTTGGATGAAGTAGGAAACCAGTGTTGGCTGAAATTCACGTTAAAGACAAAATGAGAAGTTGAAGCAGAAATGTGCTTTTGAATACAACAACGAGCGTCTTTGATTTGGACTAGTTATAGTTAATTAAATGTTCTGGACACTTTTCCTCAACACTGACTGTTGTTTTTCTGTCTTGCCGTTTGTCTCGATCTCCATGAGGAGATCTGTGAAAGTCCGATAACTCTTTTCTAATTTCACAATGGACAAAATAAACCTGGACCATGTTACAATCTTGAAATATCTGGTTATATTTTGTCTTCACCTTGTCAGATTATAATCATATTTTTACTCTCTCAAGATTCTTATTCTTGTCCGTCTCCAGGTGAGATTCACAGAGGGCAGATTTCACTTTTGATGATGTATCGGGCAGATACATCATCAAACACTCACCGGTCAGCAGCGTTGTCAGAGGTAAGTGAAAGATGTTTTAATGAATGAAAGAATGACACATGAACCTCATGAAAGTTTTATGACAAATTTATTGCCAGTAAAAAAAAATCCCCAAAAAATCAGATGTTATAAAACATTTTGTTCTAATAATCAAGTGCTTCAATAAACGTAAAATGAAATGATTGGTAAAAAAAACAACAAAAAAACATGATTAATAAATTAAATAATTAGCACATATATAAATAAAACACCATAAATCAACTTGATTAGAAAATAAATTCAAGTGTTAATGAGATGATACACAAAACAACTTGTTGGTCGACACGTTCAAATAAATAAATGACTTCAGATTTAGTTTTTCCTTTGCTAATGAAGCCTTGACAACACTAGAATATTAAGTTTTTCTTCAGCAACATCTTAATTGCTGCTTTCTGAGTGCATGAGGAAGATGTTGCTGTTCCACATTCTGAGTCGAGGTCATAACTATTTAACTAGTTAAACATTTGTGGGTTAATTGGTTCTAGTGAATTAGTAATGAGCAACACTTCACTTTAAATGGACTCACAGTCATGGACTGAATCATTGTGACGTTGCACTAACGACAACAACACTTCCTGTTAGAAAACTGCTGAAAATAGGTGAACTCATTTATTTTTCACATTACGTTTACTACTGTTTGTCAACCCGACAGCAACTTTGAATCTTGCTACGGTATTTTATCTTTCTGGACATTATCTGAGCAGAAGGCCTCATGAACTGAGCCGACTAGTTTATGTTCAGTGATTTGTCCTTAATCATGAATGAACGGACCATTAATACTTGATAACAGACACCTCATCAGGCATCATCACTTAATGAAATTCATGCAACGTCTTTACTTACTATCAATAATCAGTTATTAGGAGGCTTTTGAGGGAAAAATCTCTTGCAGACAAATGAAAAACCAAGACACTACTAATATTAGTCCAGTTAATGGTGAATATATGAACCCGTTTATAAAGTGTTACCAACAAAAGCTTGTCAAAAAGAAACTGAAATTAAAAAAGGATTGAAATTGAAATAAACAACATTTGGTTTCAGTCAGTTGCTCCATCTTATACCTCAGACGGAACAGCGTGAAGATTTTAGCACTTCTTCCATCATTATAACAAGTTATGGTGCGTTTTAAAGGAGCCACATTTCTTGTTAATTCCTCTTCATTAAAATGTTTTTCTCTCATCATTTATAATCACCCAAGACATAATATCACTAATGGCTGTAAATTGGACAAATCCACCCACTTTGGCTTTCGCTCAGTCAGTTGGGCAGTTTATTGAGCGTTTAAACAGCAGGAACGATTTGCTTTTAGAAAGCAAAAGCTGGTAGAAGAATCAGACCCGTCTGTCCCTGTGCTGCCTCCGTTTATATTGACTGTGTCTCTTGGCTGAGTAATTACTCAGAGCTAAATCTTGTGCCAGGTCAATAAAAAGTGACTAAAAGCATCATTAGTGACTCTTTTACTGCGAAAAATTGAATTGAGTGTTTCGGTATAATCAAAATGTGAAATGTGTGTCATTTTCTAGAAGCAGATTTATCCCTCAGTTTGAAGTTGTGGAGGGAAAGGCAGTTTGTGACGCTGAGCGGTTTATAAATGATGAGAAAAACATTGGCCTATTTTTTTTATGGTCTCCATATTTTAGGGCTATGAAATCATGAATATAATCGTGAATTGTGAGTGTTATTAGCTGTGTGTCTTTGATGGTACAGAGTGAGATGAAATGATGTTTGAAGATTTCAGGGTTACAACAAAGTCACAAAGTGAACTTTTAAATTACAAAAAAGTCTTCAATAACATCAGCCCCATTACGCTGCAGCAGAGTCATGAAATATTAAAAAAAAGGCACATCAATACAAACATACAGTTAATGGAACAGTTCATCGAGAAATGTTTCCAAGTCCACAAAACAGCGTCGCAGCATCGTCCTGAACAACTGAAGAAGCTGGAGACTCGTCTTAAAACGGAAAAGACGACCAAAGAAAAACATTAAATGTCTCCATACAGCCCAGAGATCCCACATCGATTTGAAAAGATGTTATTTACACCATTTTAAAGCTGATATCTTCACTGTAGCGCTAAACTAAAAGCGCTGCACGTGGATACAGCGTTTGAGGCAGAGACTGTTAATTCCTATAAAAGCTGCTCAGTGATGCATGAAGCCAAAAAACATCGACTTCCCGCCTGTACGAACATCTGGACCTTCCATGTTGTGCGAACCATAGAGCGTGATGATTAGATACTTGGCTCTTGATGGCTTTCTAAAATTTTATTTCACCACCATGTGTGAAAATATTAACAGTCGAATGAGTCTCATCGCGGGCGTTATGGCGCTCAAACTGTATCCACCATTTTAAAATTTTAATTACACAGTTTGGCCATTATAAAAGTTGGCTTCAGAGCGCGGCGCTCTCCCTGGGGGCCTGGCATGCACCTTTCACAAGTGGGTGCATGAGCTCTACCGCACACCAGGACGTAAATAACCTCGTTTCAAAACAATTTGGAGCCTCGGGCCTTCTAGACGAGCTGCACGGAGCCATTTATATCAGTCCCCAGCTACTTCAGTTGTTAGGGAGACTGCTGCGACGCTGTTGTCCTGCGAAGCTCCACAAATGTTTTGTGGACTACAAAACTTCACGTGACTTTCTATCAACATGAAGGGGAGGTGATGATGACTGAATTTTCCCTTTTGGGTGAACTGTTCTGTTAATACATTAATAACACAGTTAACAACAGAATCAAAGTCTATACAAGCTTTAAAAAAAAAAGAAAATGATTAAAATGATTTGAAATGAAAACAAAGTGTTGTCTCATCACTTCAAGATACCGACATATATTAATGCTTAATGAAGTTCTGCTGTGTGTTTGTTTAAAACATGAAAGTGTGGAGTTACATGCTGAATCTGTGATTTGAACTTGTGTGTGGGAGTTTGTGTTTGTGTGTTTCTGCCTCAGTGTGTCCGTGGCCTCAGACTCACAGCCTCCTCTGGAAGGGAAGAGAGAAGAGGGGAGGAATCACTGAGCGTCCTCTGATCGAGAAGAAGTCCAGATTTCTTTTTTTTTTTTAGATCTCAACACTCGTCTGCTCATCTTTAATATCCATAAATAATAATAATAATAATAATAATAATAATAATAGGTAATATTCCTTTGCCCTAAACACCAACCAATTGTGTTTAATGTGACTCTCTCCAAACTGACGAGTGGGCGTGTTGCTGTTTAAACGAGTGGCTCCTCATCCTGCAGTGAAAGTCTCCAGATACTGAGAGCCCTCAGTGAGCTGTTCCCCGCTGGGCTCCAACTGATGAGCCGTGAATAAAGAATACAGCGCGCCGGGGGTTTAATGTAAGCTGCACTGCAGAGATAGCGCGTGTAATTACAGCACTGCCACGTGATATTACTCTCAAACTGTTCCAAATATTTTACACTGGTTAATTACACTCCGAATATATTTGCCTCTCAGTATTAATTTATTCACGTAAAGCATAAGACCGCCCTAATTAAAATTCCTGCTGCAGTGCAACAATAGAGGGATGAATTCAGCATCTTTATGACACTTTGTCTCAGATTCTTACTTAAAAACTGGAGCCTTTTCTGCCTGAAATTTGACTTAAATCATCAGGAGGAACTGTTTTCATTTTTCAGTTCTGTTAGCTGCAGTTTAGTGGAGCATCATTTTGCCAAAGTCAGTTTGAATTCTTGGCACAAATTCACCTTCTGGTAACGTACAAAGAGGGAGAGCAACAATGATTCCAAAATGTTGGGACACAGTTTAAAATATAAATGAAAATAGAAGGTGATCATTTCCTAAGACACATCTCCTGACGGCCAGAGAGCCCAGATTCATTTGAAAAGACGTTTATCAAACCATAGACACATGATTGAGCTCCTGCTAACACTTTTACCTGAGCAGCATTTTAAATCAAGTCTCCAGCTGCTTCAGTTGTTCAGCAGAAAGCCGCAAATCTGTTTTGCTGTGAAGCTCCACAAATGTTTTGCAGAATACGAAACTTCACCCGACTTTCCATCAGCGAGGAGGGACGAGAGAGTGGCTGAAACTGCGAGAAACCTCAAACACAGTCCCAGACGATTATTAAATCACTGCTCCAGTTATGTTTATCGCATGTTACCATAGCAACAGTACTGAAATCGTTCAGCTGACAGTTTCCAAATAAACACCACAAACTAAACACAGAGCCTTTATTTTTATTTTAATTATACACTCTTAATAGTCCTGATAGAAGAAAATATATTTCTTGAAATTAATATCTGTATCTTTAGTGACTGTATTCTCACTTAATGATCATTTTAGCTCCTGTGATCTTTGTTACTGTGTACAAACTATATTACCTTATATTTAACATGAACATATTTCATATTATAACATATTTAAATATTGAATATACTGTATTTTCATTCTATCACTTTGCCTATCACACAACAGGTCAGAACGAGAATTGTGATGCTGTAATATTCAATTTCTCACCTCAGAAACAATAAAGTCTGTATATAAATGTTATGCAAGTGTTATTAGTAAGCAGAGATCTCTGGGTGTGGATTCAGAAACATAAACATACCAACAGTTTCTCATGTGTGCTCGTATACTTCTATCTTTGTGAGGAACAATTTCACACATGAGACATTTCTGGAAAGTGAGATTTTAGATTTTAGTGTTTTGCCTTTATCTCAGCAGTCTAACAGCAATAGAGAATATTTTTTAAAAGCCACTGTTCACTTCCTTCTCAGCAGACTGACGCAGTTAGAAATCAGCTGGTGAAGATAGTGGAGTATTTAGCAGCTAAAGAACCAGGTGGAGAAAAAACACAGAGCTGAGAGAGACTTGACCCAAACACGACTCCAATTAAATGATCATGTCGACGCTGCCCTTCATTTGGACTTGTGTCTCAAATATGAATCCACTATTCACTCTCCTTTTAGCTCATTTTGTAACTCCTGACAGAAATATCTGGTTCTTCAGCTTTATTAACTCCTCAGGGAAATGTTGTCCAAAATCCTTCACTATGATCAACTGACAGTCACACTCCTGAAAGTCTGTTGGCCATAAAACTGCTCACTGAAACACAACAGTGCAGCTTCATGAACGCATTATGTCCTCACAAGAATAGGAGTAAAAAACCATTTGTGTTTTTGTATAAGTATCCTACCTGCTGGGCGCAGGGCTCCTCCAGAACCACCCCAAGGCTCCGCGGGTTCTTCTGGTAGTATGAGACCAGCTCGCCAAGCGTCGCGAAGGAGATCTTATCCGACACGAAGTAGGCGCCAATGGACGAGCGCTGGATCCTGAAGTGATACACCTTCCCCTCACTGCGGGCTGAGAGAGGAGGAGGAGAGTCAATGAGGTCACATAGTCTGTGTTTAAATACTGACAGGAAATAAACAGATCGAGTTATTTTTTGTTCAGATGTAATAATTTCATAGTCAAACTCAGAAGGTATCATTTCACTCTTTGTCACAAACTGAATATTTGTCTCTTTGAAAATGAAAAGAAGTGTTGGAAGGAGGTGGTTTTATGTTGAAAGGGACAGCTAGAGAGAAAGTAGAGGAGAAACATCAAACATGCTGAATGACAGAGAGGACAAATCTTTTAGAAATCTAAAAACAGCCCTTCTTTTAAGATTGTTTCTGTGATTATGTCTGTGTACTTCAGACTTTTAGACAAAGTGGCTCTGAAGAAGCAGCAGCTTGGATAATATCTTCAGTGTTGTGCTTGCAGCACCTTTTTGTTTTTTGGGGTAATTGTGGTACAAGTTTAGCTTGATACCTGCATTTTACACCAGGATGACTTGATCTGCAAAATCCCCAAATGAATGCATCTAAATTCAAAACAACCACATTAATGTTTCCCCGTTTCTGCCATTGTTGCATTAATAAAATATACTTATCCTCATCAGTTGTTATACTTTTGCTTCTTGCTGTTCACTGTAAAAAAGGAAAAAGAAGGAACTGCCAAGGTACTGAAAGACCAAGATGTAAACTCCCGAAAAGGTTCTCTCTTCTCTCAAATAGAACAGAACAGTCAAATAAAAATAACTCCATAATCCAGCAGCATACTAATACAGAAACATGTTCACCATAAACAGCACTCACTCTCTGTATACGCCTTCTAGATCTCCATAAAGAGAGAATATGGAGCATCGAGGGAGAAGACGGGATACATTATTCATACAGCATCTTCAGCAAAAATGCAGCTCGAAGTGCCGAATAAAAAGACAAAGATGGGATGAAATAATGTGATGGAAAAGTTTTTTCATGGCCCCTCTTGAGGTTGTCTGATGTAATTTCTTTAAAAATCTATTCTACAGGGATTTTAAACTTGCACTCTTCGACAGGAAGCAGTAATGTTCACAACGTTTACCTTCTGCAATGCGTTTGCCACCAAGCGTAGAATCTGAACATTTCTAAGTTCTGCTTTGATTACTGGGAGCACTAAACAGGCGTAACCAGAATATATTTAGTTATCCGGCTTTACTAACACTAACAAGTGCAATCTTGTTCAGCGGTCAGACGAGTTGATAACCACCAACTCCAGAAGTCAACCCAGGTTTCCCACATGTAGCCACGAGCCTGTTCAAATAAAAAAGGGGAGATGTTTGCAGCACCAGTCCAATCACAAACTCTACTGGCAGCAGAGCAAACACATAATCCTGGATAAAAACCCACAGTTACAGCTGCCAAATCCACAAAGGACAGCAGAAGTGAAATCACAGACTGTGTGACTGTGTAAATTAACAGCTTTATAATATCACTAACCTAACTAAATAAATATGTTGTTTAGATACTCTTGTAGCGTGTGTGACAGTCTTATTCTTCCAGCTGTGACCACACACAGTGTTAAACAGACCTGCGAGCAAATAATAAAATAAATATTCAAAGTGGTACTGTCATATCTTATCATTATTATTAAGTACATGGCTCTGGTGCTGTAATCCGTCTCTGTTGGAAGGATATCTGCATAAAAACAAGCACAATGAAATTGCTTTGACACCGCCTGCAGCAAACAGGAAAAAAAGTGTAGTGAAGGAGATAAGAGGGGGCCGAGCACAACGTGATCTTCAACGAATTATCATTCAATTTTCCAGAGAACTGATAGGTCAGAAGGCAGTTCATTTATATGCGCTGATCTCTAAACAGCGAACTAACCCTGAAAGTGCAGCATTAACACCTCGCTAAACACAAATGCTCCATTTCAATTAAAGGTACTACAAGGTCAAATTTTCTTTAAATTTGTAGTTTCCCTATTTTTTAATTTATTGTTTAATAATCCAAGCCCATGGTTTACTATTAGTATTCAGTGGCTCCCCAGGGGAAAGCCGCCCCTGGTGAACAATATTTTTCTTCAAACCAAAGCCACCAAACAAATTCAACATATGGTGCCTTTAAATCTTGACCAGACTTTCTTCTTCAGCCAGAGATCTGTGACATAATGCAAGTTACAATCACATACTGACTGCAGCATCTACATACACCAAGATGTTTAACATTAGATACACACCAAGAACATGAAGACAATCATGGCTTTATGATTGACATCAGACAGGAATGTGTGTAATCGTGCCATAAAACGGAGATACTGAAGGCGTGGGGAGTTCTACCCTCGATCTCCAGCTCATATGCACACAGAGTACTGATGATGCATATTTCAGGAATACCAGCACAGTGAAAATTGAACGTGTAACTGCAGTATTTTCCCCCCGGGAGCTGAAGGACCTTGAAGAAGGGGGGGCAGGGAGGGTAGAGAGGAGAGAGAGCGAGGACAGAGGGGTGGAGGGGAAAAGATGCCAATGCAGAGGATGGAGAAGCCAGAGGAGGCAAAGAAAAGCAGAGGAGCGGAGAGAGGACTGAGCTGGAGGTGATTCAAGGCTGACAGAGTAACAACAAGCTTTGAAGTCACAAATCTCATGAGGTCCATTAGAGAATTGGCTGTGGGCTCATTCATAAAAGTGTAATCTGATGACAACAACGGGCTTACAAATGTAGGTCACTACGACTGGAGACACGACCAAGAAACACTCGCTAGATGCCAGATTGATTGGGTGAAATGAGTTCTTCAATTTCAGAGCAAATGATGGCGCTGCACGTTTCTGCAAACAACTGACGAGACGTTTTAATGCTGTTTCAAGTACCACAGACGCCTGAGGCAGATGGAGTCACCTCAAGGAGGAAGGAAGGAGAGGGGAAGAGGCAGAGAAATCGAAGGCAGGGAGATCGAGGGTGACAGTGGCTGGAGACCTTGAAGGGCAGTGGAGGAAGGAGGGGGTGATGGATGGAGGACGGGGTGGATTAAGAGAGAGACTGAGCAGAGGGAGGAGGTGAAGAATAAATGTAGAGGGTAACAGGACTCTCAGTGAAAATGTGCCGTGGCCAAGAGCAAAAACGCTCCGTGACTTCATAAAACATACAAAAGAGTGTGAATCCTGGTTTGAAGAAGAAAGTGCAAAGAGAAGGACAGGAATATAATAAGAGAGGAACCAGGGCGGTTCGGCTGAGGGTGGAGTTGGATGGATGAATAAGTTTTGGCACTTACCAGAGATTGTGTACTCGTCACTGTGACTCTCACTGATGCGAACCAGGAAGGAGCCATCTTTGTTTTGGGAAGCGAGAAGAAGCTTCTCAGCCTTCACCCGGTTTATATTCCCGTAATACCACCTGCACAGAGAGAAAAACAAGATGGACAACAGAGATAGAGGGATGAATGGAAGATCAGATGAGAAATGATGAAGATAAATCAGTAAAACAGCAGTAAAGGAATGAATAAACAAAGAAAAGACAGGAAGGAGTTTGTTTTGGAAGAAGCTGCACACATTAGACGATTATGATTCATGTAGTAATGTACAAGCTGGATTTTAATATGATCTGTTTTACTTAAATCAATGAAAATGATTCTACTTGCATGACAACTGACTTAAGAATTATCAAAAAAAGTTGCCAATTAATTATCTGTTAATCCAACCTACATATATTGGAGTTGAAGTATCAAGTGATGATAGAAGAAAATATTCAAGTACAGTATTTTATAAATGTAATTAGTTACATTCCATCACTGCACAGATGACATTTTTCACATTGCAGCTGACAGTCAACATTACAGTCAACATTACAGTAACAGTTACACAACTTAACAAACTGGTCCAGTCAGTTCTATAAACAGCAGCACTGTGAACGTGACAGAAGCATTTACCAATCAGAACACCTGTGAATAATTATAATAATTACACATGACAGTTATAAACAAATAAAGGGGTGTATTCAGAAGCCATGAGCAGAAGAAGTCTGTAAGTGTTGTTGAGCCCTGCCTGTTTGCTCAGAGATCAGAAACTGACCTGTATTTACTTTTCAGTTTCAGGAGGGCGGCTCAGGTTTCACTCACAGTAACAGTGAGACGCAGCAGAGCAGCAGCTTTATAATATCATAACAGACTCAAGACAAACCATTGTGATTCCATTCAATACAATCAAACCCAATCAAATATCAAATTAAACATTTAAATCTGCTGGGTCTGGGTTGTTATTTTGATCAAATAAGACGTCTAAATACACCATTTTAGCTTTTAACTTTTAGCTATCTGATATACTCCATGAAGAAAAATCACAGAAATGGTGTTTATCTGTTAAGAATATCTTTCTGAACAAAACCAGTATGTACTGTGAAGCAATAATCAATAATACAATTCAAAAGTCCTGCAGGCTTTTATTTGGAGGGAACCAGGGTGATGCTAACTTCCGGGTTAGCTAACTTCACGTTCACATTACCTTGATTAGCTGAGTTTCAGGTGTGGCCGTTGGGGCAGATGTGGAGGGGAAGGTTGATATTTTGGACGAGGCACCTCAACGTGATTTCAAGTGAAACCACTGGATCCATTAATGAGAGCTCGGGACACTTTCTAGCCGTGTTTGTCTTGACAAAACGCGAATCCTTTAGGCGGGAAGATTGACATCTACATCCGGTGGTTTGTGTCACTAAAACGGGAAGCCATTTTGAGCCCAAACACTGTGTTTTACTGAACAAAACCAGGTGTTTTTGTGCTCAAATCTAAATCTTTGTGACAAGGAGAAAAACGGCACCTTTTATTTACATTCATTTTGGCAAGATAGCTACTTACTGTAATCAGCCGGTATCACTAACAGGCCCAGTCACGCTGCACATACGGGTACTAACTTACAACGTCTGGTTGGTAGTGGACCAAACCACTCTGAGGCACATGAAGGGGGGGACCAATCTTTAAAAAAATAATAAAAACGCCTTTTTTTGCATCTTTTATTTACACGCGTGTTTTCAGTGCACATTATTTTGATATTTAAATTACATGTCTTAACTGATTTTGGGTTACTGAGGGGGGCAGAGTTTTGTTTTTCACTAGAAAAGGGGGATCCGGACCTCTTGGCTCCTCTATGTGATTTCCACCTATGGGCGCTGTCTTGGTCTTTCCCTTATTAATAAACATATATTATTATAATAATGAGTCAGTAGACTAAAGGATAACTTCACCCAAAAATATAATAGTTGTGACTAGTTTAAAACTGTCAAAAACAAAAAAGAAAAACAGACAACAACAACAACCCATAAAGATCATAAAACAGCTCATCCGGCACGATCAAAGTCTCCAGAGTGGCCAAGTTCCAAAATGATTTGTAAGGATGTTATTTACAGCCTCGACATGCAGTCGAGCTTGTGTGCCCAGTTCAAACAGGCGTGCACACACGCTTTAGCTAATTTTATGTTGTTGTTGTTTTTTTTTTTGTTTGTTTTTTGGTTCTTTCTGACATTTTGGGATAAATCTCCAGCTGCTTCAGTTGTTCAGGAGAATGCTGCGACTCTGCTTTGCTGTGACGCTCCAGAAATATTTTGTGGATAACGAAACTTCACCTGACCTCCCATCAGCATCAGAGGTGATGAGATAATGACTGACTCTTAATATGTGAATGAACTGTTCCTTTCATTGACTGGGTGTATCCCCCTTACAGGAATTTTTTCAGGGATGCCTCAGGAGATATTAAACAGCAGAGCAGTGACAACTGAGACAATATGTTTATTTTTGGAACACTGGTGTTTTTCTATGACAACTGTCACTAAACTGCTTCATCATTCATCTTCAGCATCATTATAAGGGATCACTGTTGTGTGTTTGTTTCAGATCCTTATCTTCAGTTTCAGTGGTGTGTTTAAGGACAGTGGGACATGTGGAGTCAGTGTTGGCTCAGCAGCTTGAACTCAGGCAGTGAAGTCTACCTTGGAGAGCGAGCTCAGCTGAAACATGACGACTCCCAGCAGGCTGGATGAATAATGGAGGACCTGCAGCTGCAGGCCGGAGGACACGTGCAGCCTCTCGGCCACATTTAGCTCCAGTCGGCCTCAACAGCAGCAGGTCAACGCTTCTACCTCCACAGACACGTGTTAAACTTTGTTTTTAATGTTGGGACGATGTCAGCAGGTTCAGAGTTCAGTTTTAAATTACTGTGATTATAATTGGACCTAAAACGTTGAATTAATTAGCAGATATATAGATATGTTGACAGTTTCAGTGCTCTGAGGTCATTTTAGATAAAAAAGTTTATTATCAAACTATAAAATGTATATATTATTTATTTATCAAACATTTCTCTGTGTATCTAGTCACTGTAAAATGGCAAAAAAGCTATCGGATGGACTTTAATATGTAGTTTCCAATTATTGTTGTCATGATATACAGATATTGATAATGACGATGATATTAAAGATTAAATATTGATTTTGTGTTAAATAATCCAGCGCCCCTTAAACATTTTCCCTCTCCTTCCATTCTTGCTGTGTCACAGTAGATGGAAATAATGCACTGATCACAATAAAATCAGGAAACAGAGGAAGAAGAAGACGAAGAAAATTCATCTCTGAACTCTGAATGAAACATGAGTCACATCAGGTCAGGTTTCATCATTTCTGCCTGCACATTTTTGGTCCCATCAGAGAATATTTAGATGTTCTGGTGGTTTTCAGTGACTGAACCAGCTGATAACAGCAGGGAGGTCAAAGCTCGGTCAGCTGTCAGCTTCTCTTCCTCTCACAATCGTCTTCAAATTATTTTTTTCTCCTGAGAATCCAGCAAAGGATCATGGCTGTGAGTAATTTAACCTTCTGTCCGTCTACATGTGTATTTAGACAACATATTGAGAGTTTACAGCAGGTGAAGCAGCAGATTAGACCCCCAGCAGCAGCACAGTGGGTCAGGTGACTCTGGATCAGGATGTTAAACACTCACTTGTGTTTGGCGAACTCGTCCTGCAGCAGAGCCACGTAGTTGGCCGGGATCAGTCCGGACTCCAGGGACCCGGTCAGCTTCTTGGCCAGCACGTACTCGCCCCGCTTCTCGATCACCGACAGCTTGTCGCCCTCCCGCACCGTCAGCTCGTCGTCGCTGCGGGCCTCGAAGTCGAAGAGCGCCGCGTAAAGCTGCACCGGCCGCTTCTTGGGCGACGGGACGCGGATGTCTCCGGACACGGTGCGGATCTCCGCCGTGTGCGCGGCCGGGTTGGCGATGACATGGTTGTGGTTTGGGACGTTCGGGTAGCGGAAGTCGGGCCAAATGCAGTCCCAGAGCCGGCTCAAACACGGCATACAGGAGCGGCAGCAGCTCTCCATCCCGGGACATGAAGGAGCGCGGCGGCGGTTATTCCAGGATCGATCCGAGCAGCGATCGATACGACGCGCTTCAGCCCCTCTGAAAACGGCCTCTCACAGTCTGTGTCACCAGCCGCTCAGTCCCTCGCTTCCCCTCTCGTCCTCTGGCTGCAAACATAATGCACCGCCAGCAATAGTTGGGTAGATTAGCCGGAGGAACCGGTTTTTTCTGTCGAGATCATGGATCTGAGCTCCACGCCTGCAGTGCGCACGGCGGCTGCGGGAATGCGGAAACGGGAATGGAGGGCATCCAAGTCGGATCGGCTCCCTGCGAGGACTCGGCGCTGCGACCCAAGATGAACCGACAGTGTGAGCATGGCTTCCCCCCCGGAGAAAAATGTTAATCCATCGTCTGCTGGAGCGGCGGGGAGGGTGTCTGCGGCGGGCTGATGCTCAGGTGTTAATCCACGGAGAGGAAGAGGAGGGTGAAGGTGAAGCGGCGGCGGCGGCGCGGTGCGTAAAAAGTTTGGCTTTGGCGCTCCGCACACCTCCTGCTGCTCACACACCTGCGTACTGAGGGGAGGAGAGAGTGGAAGGGTGTGTGTGTGTGTGTGTGTGTGTGTGTGTGAGAGAGAGACAGAGACAGAGAGAGAGAGAGAGTGAGTTGTGTTTGTGTGTGTGTGTGGGTGTGTGTTTACTTTATCTTGCCAAATTTTCCATCAAGGTCATGTCGGTTGAGTAAACGAGTGTGTGTGTGTGTGTGTGTGTGTGTGTGTGTGTGTGTGTGTTGACTAAACACTTTCTATAAGTCAAGTTCTGTCTCACCTCCATCATGTTTCCGTGTGACGTCATGAAAACACCTTCACCTGCTCAGGTCTTAATATTTGTATCGATTTATGATCAACATCAACAACAAACAGCTTTATTCATCACAGCTACAGTTCAAAGCTCATCATGGGAGAAAAAAAAGAGCTGATAATAACTTTTATTTCACTTTGGATTTATATGTTTATCACTTCTTTGGTCTACAAATGTCGATCAGTTCTTCGCAAAACGTAAATATCTTCAGTTCACTGTCACAGAGGAGGAAATAAAAATCACTCAAAATGATTAATCGATCATCAGAACAGTTGGCAATTAATCGATTAATCGGTACAGACTCAAGTTATAATCATGCAAAGTCAGCATGATATACAACGTTTGGTACGAATGTCAACAGGGGAAAATCCCAAGATTTCAATGATCGATTCATCGTTTTTGTCTTTTTTTCCCCCCAAATCAAATTTCTAAACAGTCTTTGGCTCCAGCCTCTGACATACGATGATTTAATCCTTTTCTTTGTGCTTTATGTTTTAAATACAAACATAATTATATTCTGGACTGTCGGTCAGACAAAACAAAACATTCGAGGACATCAGGATGGACATTTGTTCACAGTTTCACCTGCAGAATAATAAAGAATGAACAGAAACATTGCTATCGAGGTTTAGTGCGACCAGGATCAATAACACTAAATGAGTCTGAGGTTATTTTTAGCTCATCTCCTCTGGGTTTTTATTTTTAGACCGTGGACTTTAATGACTGCAGCTATTGTAACTCTGCTTTGTGCTTCTGATCCTGCATCAGTTCTGCATCATTACTGCAGATAAACTACAGCAGGAGCTGCAGAAGGAGCTGAACACTTACTGATGATGCACCAGTGAAACTCATGAAAGTGGAGGTTCACTTCTAATGGCTGTTGTCGCATCTTAAAGGAGCAGTTCACCACAGCTCACCGTTCATGCTGATATAAAGTCAGGTGAAGTGTCGGAGTCCACAGAACATTTCTGGAGCCTCTCAGTAAAACAGAGTCGCTGCATTCTGCTAAACAAGTGAAGTAGCTGGAGACTTGGTTTAAAACAGAGAAACAACCAAAGAAATAAATAAAATACACAAAAACTCAATTAAAACTTTGCCGAATTAACTGTTAGCACTTCCTGTTTGCAGTGAACATGTGGATGTTCAGACAACTATCACTGAATTACTGAGATACTGAAGAAAACTTAAAAACATGATGTTTCTAAGGCAAGTTCTGCACATGTAAGGAGCGTCTACTTTTGAGGATTTCTAAGCTGATTTACAGACTCATCCTCTCCTCCTCCTGATGATATAAAGTCATCCTCCTCCTCCTGATGATATAAAGTCAGGTGAAGTGTCGTAGTCCACAGAACATTTCTGGAGCTTCACAGTAAAACAGCATCGTAGCACTCTGTTAAACAACTGAAGCAGCTGGAGACTTGATTCAAAACATTAAAAAAACGGATAAAAATGGCTCCAAACAGCTCGTCTGCCATTTCTAGAAGACTTGAGACTCCAAACTGATTTGAGACGACGTTACTTACATCCTCAGTGGTTGGTAGAGCTCGTGCACCCTCTTCAGAAAGGTTCATGCTAAGCACCCGGGGATGATGGCCAAACTGTGTAACCTACAATGTACAATTCTACATTTTGAGCATCACAACCCCTCGATGTGACTCCTCATATGTCATATTTCACAGTCTCGTCTGGTGTAATCCAGGATCTCCAGCAGCCGTCGGTATCCACCAGCAAATGAGGATTAATCCGCTGCTGAAAATAGTCCCCAACATATTCTCAGTTTCCTCCTGTTTCAGTAACATTGATAAAAAACTACAGTGAGCAGCTGTTTGTGGAGCCTCCGAGCTGAGAGCCACAGACAGGAAGTCAGAACACGTTGAGAATCGGACTAACAAACAGTCTATTCTGGTCTTTTCATGGACTTCGTTGACAATATTAATGGTACAAAAATGAAGAAGGATTCTTTAAGTCCAGGCAGGTGAGTCGGAAGCTGGATCACAAACCAAGAAAAACCTCAGCGATTCTTTTTGATCAGAGCGGGAACGTTTGAAGACTGAAACAGCTTCAAATCCAACATGAAAGATTTCCACGTTGGAGCTCTAATCTTAATCTTTCAGCTGGAACAGAAGCTTTAAGTTCTTGTGTGCACGTCGACTGTTAAATCAGAGAAGTCCAGCGAGTAAAGTCTCCATATCACACACTTCAGTTCACAAAGTTAAAAGCTCGCCGGGCTAAAGAAGCAGAATTTACCAGTTAAATCGATTCTGCAGGAAACCGTGCATCGATGTTTGAGGTAACACTTGATATTAGTAATGAGGCCCTGTGAGTCCTTTAAAAAGACTAAAATTATCCTTAATAATAGCATAAAAAAGAGCATAAACAAAACTTGCTACCAGTTTAGACTGCATAGTTATTATAGGACGATAATCAACTGCTGATAAATGAATAATAAAGTGTGTATTATTCTTAATAAAGCAAAAACAAAGCTAAGAAAAGGTTCAACACTGACAACACGTGAGTTAATTAAAGTTTCTATAATCTGCAACATTCACAAGACTTTTATTAACACACCTATAAACATTTAACAAGTTTATTGTTCTTATAAATGTCTTTAATAAATGTTTATGATGTTATTATTAATTCTTGTACGGGCTTATTAATGTTAATAAGCATCTTATAAGGAGATCATCACCTTTTTACTAACGCTTGTTGCAAAAACTTTCAAATAAAGTGTTACCAGGAGCAACAAGAAGAGGAAACTAATGTCTGACACACAAATTTGTGTTTATATTTTTAGATCTGAAACAATAATTTAAATGAAACCATGTGTGGACTGTCTTCTCCGTGAAAATAACTTGTTTATTCATCAAAAATTTCATTGTATTGTTTGAGCTTTAATGAACAGTACCTGTCCTGTAGATATATTAAAGGGTGTAATGTTACCAGTAAAACAGCACAAAGAAAATACTCAAGTAAAGTACCTGAACATTTGGCTCGTGAGACTTGGTCACTTACCACCACTGTCTCCTGACATCGTCCTTTTTTCTTGTTTCTCCGTCTGTTTCTTTGATCCAGCTCTCTCAAGTGTGAATACATTGTTCTGTAAAGGCTTCAAACTAAATAAGACTTTAAATTATGATCGTGTGAGTAAGCAGCAAAAGAGCCAAACAACCAATCAGGAGAGGAGATGAGTGAGGTGGGCGGACATGCAAAACAAAAAAACAAACAAACAAACAAACAAAACAAAATAAAAGACTAAATACTTCTTAGTTTTTGGATGTGCGGCTGCGAGTCTCCTTTAATTCAGTCAGTCAAGCTTAATAATTTGGATCAGCTTGAAATTGCAGCTGATTCTTTTCATTGAGATCCATTTTCACCCTGAGAAATTAAATAAATGTGAAAAATGTAGAACAACATTGTGTCTCAAAGTGTTAAAAATGTCTGGATCCGTCCACCACCAGAGGTGAACTGGGTCGGTTCTGGTGCTGAGACTCATCCTCAATCCAGGTTTTGTGGAAATCCATTCCATAGTTTTAAAGGAAATGTAAAGAGAAATAAATAAAAGTAAATACAGATGTGGAAATATAAAGAGGAATAATATATAAACTATATACAGAAATACATAAAATGTCCCTCCTGTGACTCCGTACAGTGCAGCTGTAGTTGAAAACACCAGAAGAAGAAGAAGAAGAAGAAGAAGAAGAAGAAGAAGAAGAAGAAGAAGAAGAAGACGTCACTCTGTTTGATAGATAGCACACCGTTTTATTAGTATATTTAGCTTTGTGACGTACAGCTCGGGAGAAAACAAAGAAAACAAAACTAAATGGTCACAATTTTTTTTTTTCAAAGTCCAGAAACATTTCAGCTTTAGCAGTGACATCACACAAAAGAAAGCTCAGTTTTTCGATCATTGGTTTCTTCGTCATGGACCAGAGTGATATGTTCTCGTCGTTTGGCTAAACAAACACGCCCGTACCGCTCCGACGGAGTCGACAAACAGAAAATTAAAAATAACCCTAGATTTCGTTTTTAGCTTCTTTTTTTTTTTTTTTTTTTTTTATTTTTCATCCTCGATCGTTTTTAGTTGCTTCACATATATTATCAACACTTTTTTTTTTTTCTAAAGAATCAAAATATTCAGCCACAGGTACTGGAAAAAAAAAAAGAAAAAGGTATCCACTGTTATATATAATAATAAACACAATAAATATAAAAAAGAATTTTTGATATAATTTATATGGTATCAAAGAGAGAGGGAAATGGGCCTTCAGTTAGACGTGTTTTTACAAAAAGTGATGTCCTTTTTTTTTTTTCTTCCTGAGGTTGAGTTTTGTCATCTGCAGTTTAAAGTTTTGCTAAATATACTAATAGACTAAGAGACCCGACACACTGGGTCTGTCATGGCTTATCATTCACTGAGGAATCATCTCCACCGGATTCTGGTCACACCAGTGGAGGGTCGATGTGGCCCCACTGTGATTTTTGTGTGCTGTGGAGTTAGCCGAGAGGTCAAAGGTCAGTTCCCCCCCCCCCCCACCCCCCCACCCCACCCCCAACCCCAGCGGCAAACACACACAGCTCGACCCCCCCCCCCCCCCCAAAACAATCGGTTTCGTCCGGGGACGCTTCGCTTCTTCTTAAATTTCAGCCGCGTGACGTTTCTTCACCAAACATTACACAGGTTTCATCCACCGAGGAGCTAGCTGTTAGCATTCCTCAGTGTAACACAGGTGCACTTTTAGCAGTTCAATGCTAACTAAATGCTAACAAGGCTTTTTTTTTTTTTTCTTGTTTCCTGAAAGGATGCAGCGGTAAAAACAAAAACAAAACAAACAAAAAAGCAGCTGCTTGGTGAAGAAAAGTGAGCGGCACAAATTCAAAGCGCGTCCCCGTCACGCGACAGGCTTCATGTGTGAAATGGTGATAATTGTATTTAGACGCAGTCCCATTTCCCTTCAGTGTGTGAGGAAGGAGTCAGATGATGAGGTCAACACAAAGGGGGGGGATGAGAGGGGGAGGAGAAAAGAGGGAAAAGGAGGGAGGAGGACGGAAGAGAGGAGACGAAACAGAACTGAGAAAACAAACAAACAAACAAACAAAACAGAAAGAACCGCGAAAAATCTGTACATGTAAACATCACACTTCCACTGAGTCAAATCATGAGGAGCATACAGGTTTCACATTGGTATGACTGAAGGTACAAAGGAAATCAAGACAATCAAGAGTCCAGTACAAAGTCAGGTGAGGGCAGAAAGAGAGAAGAACCAAAAAGATCTCTAAAAAAAAAAAAAGAACGAAAAGTGAAGGAATCTAAAGCACCACCGAACAGAACAGTGATCGGCTCAGGAGGCCTTTTTTTATTTGACAGTAAAATCTGTAGAAAATTTTTAAAAAAAATGTCTTAACTTTCTCCTTTCATTTTTTAATTTTTATCTTTTAATAATAATGCGAGTGTGTGTTGAGCTTCACATCCGATAAGACTGGTTCTAGAAGTGTGTGATCGTTTTCAGCGGGGGGGAAACCGACCGGCACCGCAGCTTCAGGTTCTGAATCCAGTTCCAGTTCCCCTGAAGCTCTTTTTGTCTCGGGCGGGTTTAATAACTCAAGAGCTCGGCGATGATATGTGATCCGAAACTTTAAATATACTGATCAGTCTCTCTATCGGCAGCACGATCAATAATTCCTGCACTCTCACAGTCTGCAGTCGAAAATGAGACGAGCGATTCTGTTTGGATCACGCAGAGCCAGGCTAGCTGTTTCCATCCGTTTCCAGTCATTACGCTAAGCTAAGCTAAAGGTAGTGTCTCCAAACTGTCCATCTCTTCAATGACCTGAGGAGGTTTTTTTTTTAAAAACGCACACAAATAATACATTTCTCATCTTTTAATGTCTAAATAACATTTAAAATAAAATCATAAAATGTGTTTTTCGTCAAATTATCTTCCAGAATAACAAAATAAAACCGTAAATATAACGTGAGAAAGATGCTCACCGTAGTTTGGGATTGATTATATTCTCCTTTTTAAAACAGGTTGGTTTCTCAGAAAAAGATATTTTTCTTCCTTTAAATCTCAAGCAAAACACAAAACAAAGAGACTTCTGGGTAAAAACTAACTTGACTCGCTCAGCTTTCAGTCTGCAGGTTTTACAGCGGCTATAATCGCAGCACGTTTTCCTTCTTTTTACGACTTGGACCTTTTATTTAGTGCCGTAGTGAGAAAGGTTTAACATTTGCTCTCTCACTCCTCTGAACATACCAGAGTCTCTGCTCTGTCGTCTGTAGTGACGCCGTCCGAGAGGTCCGAACGACGCCGCAACCTTTTCTCACAAAGCTCTTCTTCAAGCCTCTAAGGGTTTAATCCTTGTTTTTTTTTTTTTTTCCAGTGGATCAATGGTGGATGATAATCTTCCAGCGAGCCTGTGATGTGTAAACATAACCTTTAAAAAGAGGCTTCAGTTTCAAGAGGAAACACTATCAGAGCACGCGTCCTCCAGCGAGGAGTTCGGTTATCGGACGGTAAAAAGGTCAACACGCCTTCATCGTGATTTTAACCACCTGACGAGTGTCTGTGTGGTGCCGGTCGGGTCCGCTGTGCAAGTACAAAAAAAAAAAAAATATGAAAGGACCACTTTTACTCGCACTACAAAATATATCTATAAAATAAGGTTAAGAGGAATCAGAACATTGATAATAATTGTTGTAATACTGAAAAATAGAAAAATTAGATAGAAATGTGTCGGCTGGAGACGTTAACAACAGGAGGAGGAGGAGATGGAGGAGGAGGAGGAGATGGAGGAGGAGGAGATGGAGGGGGAGATGGAGGAGGAGGAGGAGGAGGAGGAGATGGAGGAGGAGGAGATGGAGGGGGAGATGGTGGAGGAGATGGAGGAGGAGGAGATGGAGGAGGAGGAGGAGAAGGAGGAGGAGGAGGTGGAGGAGGAGGAGGAGGAGGAGTTGGAGGAGGAGGAGATGGAGGAGGTGGAGGAGATGGAGGAGGAGGAGATGGAGGAGGAGGAGGAGATGGAGGAGGAGGAGATGGAGGAGGAGGAGATGGAGGAGGTGGAGGAGATGGAGGAGGAGGAGATGGAGGAGGAGGAGGAGATGGAGGAGGAGATGGAGGAGGAGATGGAGGAGGAGGAGTTGGAGGAGGAGATGGAGGAGGAGATGGAGGAGGAGATGGAGGAGGAGGAGGAGGAGGAGGAGATGGAGGAGGAGATGGAGGAGGAGATGGAGGAGGAGGAGGAGGAGATGGAGGAGGAGATGGAGGAGGAGGAGGAGATGGAGGAGGAGATGGAGGAGGAGATGGAGGAGGAGGAGATGGAGGAGGAGATGGAGGAGGAGATGGAGTACAAACGCTCTGATTACAGTTAAAACACTCAGATTATTCTCCCGCTGTACACGACAGACAGCAGGAATGGAAACAGTGAGCAAATCACACCTTACTACAGATTGTCATTTGCCTATTTTTTTTCTTTTACACAGCTGTTGGTGTTTTTTTTTTTATTATTTTTTTTATTTCTATGTGGTGCTGTTCTGCTCTGGCTTTGAAGTAAACTGACCTGGGATCAGAAACAGAACAAGTCGTACAAAAAAAAACCTTTCAGAACGTATTTTTTTTTTATATCTGAGTTGGACGACGAGACACTCGGGGAACCAACGAGACGGTCCGAAAAGTCGATGCCACCCGCTGCCGACCGACTGATTATCACTTTGAATATTCAAGAATTAAATACGAGAACTGATCTCGGGCACTTTGCTTGCTTTTTTTTTTTTTTTTTTTTTGTACTTTTGGGACGATCTCAGTGGTTCGGTCGTGTTCGCTGTGATGAGATAAGAGAAACTCCCAGAAAACTGAAAGGAGGAGGAGGAGGAGGAAGAGGAAGAGGAGGAAGAGGAGGAGGAGGTTAGAGCCTCTTCACCGCTTACAAAGCATCTTAAACTGCTCTGATTTTTAAGCTTTAAGACTCATTTCTAGGCTCTGAGCTGAAGTTGAAGAGACTTTCTAACAGAGACTGAAGGGTTTGCGTTGCACCACTGATGTCGTCCTTCATTTTACAAAAAACTGTGGTTGTTGATTTCAAATTCCTTCATTTCTTAAAAAAAAAACAAAAAAAACCCACAAACATTTTGGAGGTTCAAGTCTTTTTTTCGAGGTAAACTGAACGTCCGTCTCATTTAAAATTCGCCTGAATCCGTCTGGGTCTGGATCTGACTCTGACCCGAGGGGCCCAGCGTCACATCACCTGCTGACGGAGCTCTCAGGATCCACCACACGACGCTGCTTGATACGACAGCAGGTGTTTGTGCCTCGACTTGATTCTCGGTGGTGAGATCGGTTCTGGTCAGCTGGGTGTTTGTGAGCCAGGTCCCTCAGACGGAGCACAGCGTGGATCAAACAAACAAAACTGTTCGGACCGAGCTCGTCTCGTCCCGAAGGAGCCGACTCTTCCAGACCAAAGACGATGGCAGTATCTGAGAGCACAGTGAGGAATCGAACAGGAGGACAGACGGACGGGACGCTGGAGTCGTCGGGCTTAACGGCACTCAAATAAAATTTAGAAATGTTCAATATTCAGTCCAAGATGCTTAAATTAGGGAGCGATCAGAGGAGAAAATGATTGTCCCTCTGTGGGTCTCACAAGATTTAGTGACATCCGTGAGAGTTTTTCCTCCGTTTCAAATCAAATCTTCACTTTGAGATGAATCAACACTAAAATTCAAAAGAACATTTCATGAAGTTTTCCCTCCTGACACCGTCCTCCCGTCCGTCCGTCTCTCCTCCTCGGGGTCATTTTCTTTTCTTTTTGTTGTTTTTTTTTTTTTAATTTTGCATATTTCTCTCGTGTCAATCGGTGATCGGAACACTTTCAACAGAGCTTCCCAAAAAAAACCAAAACAATCATTTACAGTTTCTACATCTAAATCTGCCAAGAAAAAATCAAAATCATTTACAGTGTCAGCAAGAATTTGAACACAACGCTGTGATTCTGACATCGCACACGGATGTAAATCAGTTTAGAGGGTTTAGATGGAGGTTAACGGATGGCGTTCACGTGTTCCTCAGCTCGTCACGACCGTCACCAACACAAAGACCGGTGGGTGCTCTGATTATCAACTGCATTGCAAAAAAAATAAAAAATAAAAATCCCCACCACTCGTCTCTCAAGTTATTTAAGGGGGGTCCCTCCTGGGAAACATGCATACACCCCCGCCGCCTCCAACCACAGATTACTGCTGCTTCACTCAGCGTGCAAAAACAAAAACAGGGAGCAAATCACAACGGCCGAACTGAGGATGAGCTGCAGCAGAACGCAGAGCGACGCCTCGGGAGGATTTCACAAGTCAGCGTTTGTTCATTTTCACCTCTACAGGTGCCGAGCAGAGAGACGACACCGACTTCTGAGCACGAGGACGAATCACGTGGCTCCTTTTTTCTTACAAAATGTTAAAACCAGTCAGTTAGTGGCAGGTAACAACTCCATCCAGACAATTTGGCTTTTTTTTAAACAAAAAAAAACCAACCCAAAAATAATAATAGAACAACTAGAGTTCCTAACACAACAGTTTCAGAGGTGAGATTTGTGATTTCTCGCCGAGGCTGCTGGATTCACAAGATCACGTGATCTCTTAAATCCGTCTAGACGAGCTTCAGGCTCTGGTGTTGAACCGACTGTCAGCGGCTACAGGTTTAGTTTCAACGTGACGACCGGCGAGAGAAGCAAGAAGCTTCTCAAGCGGTTAGCATAGCTGCTATCAGTCCTACCAGAAGTGGAGAGTTTATTTCCTTGACAGAAAAAGATGCTGGTCTCGCTCTCCTACTGGTGATCTGATTGGCTGATGTTAGCCTGAGCCGGACGGTGACAGACAGATGGTTCGTCCAATCACCTGCACAGTAGTTTTTAAAAGTTTCCGCCCCTCTCTCAGCTGTCTATAAAGGTGTAGGAGTCTGGAGCTAGCAGCCGGTTAGCTTAGCTCAGCACAAAGACTCAAAACAGCTCGTCTGACTTCTGCCAAGGCTGAAAAACATCTGCCTTTTAAAAACTAGTTTAAATCAAAAGTCGAGCAGAAACTTCCTGCTGGATTCTACCTGTGAACAGAGCCGTGCTGGCTTCTGAAAGCTTGTCAGTCTCTTCGTCTTGCTCTCGGCGGGAAAACAACAAATTTCTCAAAATGTCAAACTTCTTCTTTAATAAAAAAAAAAGCCTGTGGTTTGACTCCGGACAGGACGACAGGAGCAACCAGGAGTCTGGTACAGAAAACTTAACTTAGTGCCGCCTCTTCTGGATTAAATCAACAACAACAAAAAAACAGATCAGATTATAAAACAACGATATTCAACAACTTGAGCTTTCAGTGTGTTCTTGTTGGCCTGATGTCGAGTACGACGGTGGAGGTGCAACACTTCTCTGAGTCGACCCTCCGGAGGAAACGAAAAGAAAATGCGGTTGATAGAATTCACAGTTAGAGAGTCACGAACCACGACATGAATCAAGCCCTATGAAGCAAAAACAAAGAAACCAACCAACCAGTCAGAGAGAGAGAGAGAGAGAAGAGACACGAGAGCCGACGACGTCGCTGAGTCGTCCTTCCTGTGAGTCTTTGTGTTGTTTTTGCTTCGTTGCGTTCGGTCGGTCGGTCGGTCGGTCGGTCGGGTTTCTCTCGGGGCACTGCGGCTAGCTAACGCCCGGCTTTGTTGAGGTTTCAGGTCTATGGCAGAAGGTCCGGTTTTTATATAGCAGCAGCAACATGACAGTTCATCATTATAATCATAGTAATAATAATAATAATAACAATAATAACAATAGTAATGGCCATCTCAGAGTTTAACAGACAAACACAGTAAGACAGAGCAGTCCTCCTCTTCCTCTGAAAACCTGGACCGGACCAGGGAGGGGAGGAGGAAGAGGAGGATGTTTAGGTCCACGGAGAAGAGGTGAAGAGTAGGTCCAATGGAGAGAAGAAGAAGAAGAGTCAGAAGAAGAAGAGTCAGAAGAGTCAGAAGAAGAAGAAGAAGAAGGGAGGGAGGGGGTGTAAAACAGAACGATGCTGAGGTTTCGTTGGCGTTACATCTACATTTTTGTAAAAAGTAGAAGCGGGAGGTAAAATTTGCCACCAATGATCAACATTTAACCTCCTTTTTCTTTAAAAGACAGCACACACACATGCACACACACACTCACACTCACTCACACACACACACACACACACACACACACCTCCCTCCTCGTTCAGGGAGAACAGTTCTGCCTCCCGGAGAGAGAAGAGGAGGAAAACACGCTCCGGTCAAACTCTGATTCCCCCTCAAGTTCTTTTTTTTTCTTTTTTCTTCAAGATGGACTGATTATATACAGCAGCACACGAATGAACCCGCACGGATGACAGAAAAAAAGTTTTAAAGTGTTTTTTTTTGAAAAGTTCACAACGTCAGTTCTTGAAATGCTTCATCGTCTCTTGTCTTTTTGCGCAATAAAAGGTTTGATTCCCTCCCTCGACCCCCCCCACCCGAAAATATATATAAACCTTGAAGACATCAGGTGGTAAAGAAGAAGTAAACTGGCTTCAGGTGGGAATGTTACCATTCACTTGCAGAGTGTGTGTGTGTGTGTGTGGTGTGTGTGTGTGTGTGTGTGTGTGTGTGGGGAACTGGACGTGTCGTTGGCAGGTCTGATCTCTGATCTGAGGTATTTCCTGGTGGTCAACATGGCGTCTTGGATGCATAAGTAGCGTAAGTTGCTCCCTGGGTAAAAAAAGGGGGGAGGTGAGGAGGATGGGGGAGGTGTTCAGGTGAGGGGAAAGTGCTATAGGACACAGAGAGCTTATATACAAGCGAGCACACAAAAAAAAGTTTCTCCTCCTTTTTTTTTTCTTTTTTTTTTCTCATGTCTTTTCTGTTCCAGGTTTCCGTCCCGTCAGCCCCTCCGGACTCAGAGTCTCTTTAGTGCTTTCCTTTGAAGTCAAACCACTTTTCTTTCCTTCAGTCACTTGGGAAGAGTAAAAAAAAAAAACAAAAAAAAAAACACAAAGAACAAAAAATTTAAAATTAAAAACTGGACTCCCGACACAAAAAAGGACAAATTAAATGTTTCAATCAAACAGCTTCAGTAGTACTAACTCAGGGAGTCGTTATTATTCATTATCTTTTTTTAAATCGTTAGGAGCCGATCAGAGCTCCTCGTATCGGAGCTCCACGAAGAGGCAACGTCTTTTTTTTTTCTTTTTTTTCTGACACCACAGCAGCTTCTTCGCTTCCTCCTCCTCCTCCTCCTCCTCCTCCCTTCCACACTCCCTCGCTCGGAGGCGTGGTGCTGATTGTGAGGTGAGGAGGAGACGAAGAGATTCCTCCAGAGTCCAAACGCTCTTTTCTTTTGTTCGTTCTCCTCCTCAGGGAGAGTCGATGGATTGGGGTTTCTGGGGGGGGGGCGGGGGTGTGTGGATGGCGGGATGCGATCCGTCTCCCTCCGTCCCACTTTTATCTCCAAGTATTAAAAAAAAAAAAGTGGCCCCAGTTTCCGAAGAGAAGGCAGATGATCAAGGAGAGAGGGGAGCAAAAACCAGAGGAGGTTCAGGAGAGACGTGGGGGCGGGGCACAAATCAAGCATTCTGGGAAATGTGTGTGTGTGTGTGTGTGTGTGTGTGTGTGTGTGTGTGTGTGTGTGTGTTCTCCCCCCCCTCATCAGTTCTGCTGCAGGATGAGGTTCTCCAGCTCGTCTGCCGAGCGCAGCAGGAAGGCGGCCGACTCCCGGTAGCCGGCGATCAGCTGACGCACGGCCGTGATCTCCGGTTGGCTGAGCTGGGTCGACGCCCCGCCCCCTCCCGCGCCGCCGCCGCTGCCCCGTCCACCCAGGCTGTTGTTGGTGGAGGCGGAGGAGTTACTGATGTTGGCAGAGGTGAGGGACTTCATGCTGAGGTCTGTTGGACCTGAAGATGAGGAGGAGGGAGATGAAGGATCGATGACACAGGACGGAGAGAAGGTTGAGGTGAAGGAGAGCAGAGAGAAGAAGATCAGTCAGTTCAAAATGACAGAAATACCTCCTGACTCCTGAGACAATATGCTACAGGCCGAACAACAGGAGAGAACAGAACCTTTAATTTGGTTTAATTCCACTTCACACTGTCACAGCTGATAAATCAACAGATATTACTTGATTTAAAAACCGTCACTTTAATAAAAGTACAACACTGACATTCTCTCTGGAGTTCTAATGTAATTATCCTAACCTGCCGATCTGCCTCCAGATTGCTGTTTATCAAACTCTACTCAGAGCTGTTCGGTAACCTTGAAGCTGTAATCTCTCTTTTAAAACGCAACATAACACCTGAAGCTCTGGCAGGTGTTCTCTGCAGCGCCGGGTGTGACTACAACACCCGTCGGTGGTCACAGGTGTGATCGGAGGTGAGACAGGACGACTGTGCAGCCCGAGTCACTCGTCAAACTGTGATTAAAGTCACGTCTCTTAAAGCAGCAGGAACGATCCAGAACTGCCAAACAATGAGAGAAAATACGACGCTGGAGGTGATTTAATGACATCAAACCACTTCCGACAATTTAATCGGGTCATCAAACACCTTCATCAAACCCTGAAGCCTTGAAACCGTCAGGGAAGCTGACGGACACGGAGACAAATGTTCATCAGTAAAACTCAAACAGCCTCTTACAATCACAGAAATCGCTCCATATTTAAGCTCCATCTGCTGCTCGTTCTCTTCCCACTGATCTTTTTCTCCTCATTCAGATCAAATTATCCACTCGTGCTCTTTTCTTTTCATCGCTCTCTCTTTCCTAACCGCTTCCTCTTTTTTATTCGCTCTTCCTTCTCATTATTCCGTCTTGTCCATCTCCATAAAGACCCCCTCGTCACTTCCTCACCGTTGCTCTGTGCGGCGGCGCCGGTCGTCAGGGAAACGGGGTGTTGCATGGCAGCGCCCAGGCCCGGGTACCCGCGGTAGGCGTAGCTGAGTCCGGCTCCGTTGATGTAGAGCTGGGTGTCCTGGGAGGAGAAGGCTGACGCGGCCAGGGAGTAGGCGGAGTGAGCGAGGGACGCCGGCTCCCTCAGACCGCCGCCGCCGCTGGACGGCTTGTCCATGGAGATCTGATCATCCTGGAAAAACAGGAAGTGAGGGGTCAGATTTTCAAAATACTACAGAACAAGCTTGGACGTGTTGGCTCGTTTCTGAGAGCGAGGATTTCTGATTTGTCTGTTATTTTCTTTTTCTTCACCTTTATTTTACAATTTAAATGTCTCATCTGAGATTTGAATTCTTTTTCAAAAGGGATCAAGTCAAAACAGCAGCGCAACGATTTAAATATTAAAGTGTTACGACAACTTTTCAAAACATTTGCACAAAAACAATTATTCCCCGAGCCAACTTTCATATTATATCTGTGACGTCGGGGTGTGAATCTCAAGTTCCCCACGATATTTTGTTATACTGATTCTTTGGACAGCGATACGATATTTGCCGATATCAATTCTCCCACGATAAGATTTCAATTCGATACAATCGCCTGCGATCAATATGAAATGATATCATCCGTCAATTTAACACAATCAGTGACAATCAACTTACAAAAAGCAGCTAAACTATGATTTAACAACTATTACTGAAATATTATTTAATACGTGGCTCCAGACATTTAAATGTAAAACAATCTATTCTTTTTATTATAAAGAAATAAAAATAAACCTTCTGTTCACTATAAAATGCAAAAAGCCCTCGTTAACAATTCAAGTATGAACATAAATGATGAAGAGGGGAGTAAATATCTGTATTTCTGTGGACACTTTCCTTCTTAAACCAGTGACAGTTAACTCAGCTGTCATAACTCAAAGACTCGGACATTTCTCACAGTGATTCTGTTCTGAAGACGCCACAAACTCTTCGACACAGAGCCACCGGACGTCGTACGACACAGCGCCTGCAGACTCACGTGATAGGCTTCCAGGCGCATCCTCTTCGCGGCGTTGCGTGATTCGTTCTCGCAGGCGGCGGCGAGGATGTTCTCGGCCATGGCTGAGGTGAGGTGAGGCGGAGTCGGACGTGTCTGCAAGAAGACAGAACGAGCAGAACATCTTTAGTTATGACTGACGTGAAGTTTGTGTGCAAACAGAGATACGTGAAGAGATGAAGAATGACGGGACATCACGCCCAGTCCAATATCAAACTAGAGAGACCTGCAGCACTTCATATGTTAAACCACCCGTAAATTAATCATATAATTCAGGATCGGCCTCAAATTGTTCTCACTTATAATTAAAAGTCACTTAAATACGCCTGATTTGTTTCATCATCATCGCTGCAGCTGAAACAGAGTTCTCAGCTTTAACTGTTGACAGTGAAATGTTTAGTTTCAGCTCTGTCTCCTGTTACAAATTACTGATTCTGTGCAAAGTCTGGAGGCAAGAATCACAAAAACGGTGTGAATAATTTGAATTATTAACTTTGTTTTAGATCGGCGAGTACCTTTAAGTGAATACATCTGCACATGGTTTGATTTCAAATGTGTAAAAGCTGTAAAAAATGATGAGAGGGCATCGTCATCAACACAGTGTAATATCAGCCGTCACCACCGGGGGGCAGCAGAGACATTTCAATGACTCCTCACTCATTCCATGAGTGTTATTAAGTCCCTGCAGGGGTCAACACAACCAATATTCCCATCATGCACCTCTCCTGCATGCCCCTGCCTCTGCTCCGTGTCAGTGCTACAGTTTAATCTACACAATAAAACATAAAGAGTTAATTTATTAAATATGCACGATGAGTTCTTCAGTTCAGAGACATCTGATCACTTACAGAGAGACTTTGAGTGACGCTAACTCCTCCAGCGCGTCTATTCAAGTTTATTTCTGCCAGAAGAAACATTTATAATCATATTCATATACTGAGGATGTCAGAGGGAGCCGTGCTGGCAGCGTTAAGGCTCCTTATTTCAGCCTTTAATTATTATTTAATTACAAGTAAAGTGTATCACATGTTCCTGCTGATGTCGTGTAGCAGCAGACGAACAAAACACATCTGTCAGTTTGTGGAGAATAAGAACTACTTTATTAATCCTCTCGGGGGGGAAATCCGATTCGATATGCTTCTGACCTGTAACGGCCTTATAAAGCAAATAAAAAATGCAGCGGAGGATTCTTTATTAGATACTCTGCAGCTCGGCACATATGTGAGCTGAAATAAATTGACAGGAACATGTTGTTTCTATAGTTACAACCCATTTACACACATTTTCATCCTCTTTTCACAGATGATAATTATTTGTTGCCGGTCGCCCCGCGCTGCAGTGAAAGCTGCTGCCTGCTCTGTTCCATCATAAATAATGTAGAGGAGGAAAAAATACATTTACGTACGAACGCATCACATTATTCAGAAATGTTTTTGAGAACGAACTGTTGCCCTGGAGGGAGCAGCGGGGCTTCACCTCTTATTTCAATAAAATGCACAATATTTATCGGAACGTACGAGACAGAAAATGAAAATGTCTGCCAGTAAAACAGGCCGATACCACGAGGATTTAATTATGTTAACGTGGGACAAATAGTTTTATTATTCTTCTCGGTGAACGTGAACATTTTGAAAAGCATCATATGACGGCCGCGACAAGAGAGGGAACAATAATAATAATAATAATAATAATAATAATAATAATAATAATAATAATAATAATAATATTTCATTCCACAACAAGAGAGAAAAATCATTCAGTCTATAAATATCATCATCATCTGCAATCCAACATCATCCTTTTACTCTTTCTTGGTGTTGTGAAAGACAACCAAGATGTTTTTTGGTCAATATCTAAATCTTTGTGGATATCAGAACTGAGAGTTGATTTATTGATACTGAAAACTGTTTCAACACTCTGTTTTTCTGCTCTATTGATCCACCAGTAGCAGCTGCACTTTCTCACTTTCTCTCTGACATCCTGTTGATACGCACATTATTTTGTAAAAGTCCAAACCTGAAGAGAGAAAACTAATGAATCGGAAAAAAAAGTGTGATCTTTAAACTTTAATCCTGTTATTCTGCTGATCTCTGCTCGCAGTCAGGAAAAGGTGCGTCTTGTCGTCATGTTATATTCATCAGCAAACATTTTCAAGGTGTCGTATCAAAGTTACAGACGTCAGTATCGTGACAACACGTCAGAGAAATGACGTCATGCCTTCGAAGATGGATTAAAAATACAGAAATGACAGAAATCTCCACGATATATAAATTAAGTATAAAAAACAGCTGATTTAAATTATTCTTACAGGACCACATGCATAAACACACAGTACATCGCGGGTCGACCGATGGCTTCATCAGGGCCGATACAGATTCTGTTTGTCATAAACTGAGACTGATAATCAATATTTGGAACCGATATTCATTAGAAAATGAAAATCTTACTGTCAAAGTACGATTCTGACTTCATCGTTCCTCTCCTTCACATTCATTTGATGCATTAATTCATATTATTTAATGTTTATAGGAAACACATTGTGACTTGTGGACTGGACGTAGCTGCACAATTTAAAAATAGTTTATTTTATCGGCAATCTGACAAAATCCAGAAACGGAACAGAGCGACTGTGTGTGACGCAGGAGATCCTGAAACAAAATCACCTGAGTGTCTTTTTCTTTTTCCACTTTCATCCAGTTAAAACATTTTATTTTAACCATCAAAGAATAAAAACCACCAGGAAACAGGAGCGACGTCTTCGAGCTCTCTGCTTCCCACAGGAGTCGACGGACTGACAAAAGAAGCAAGACCAGCAGTGCATTATGGGAAGTATCGGCTCTGCTGCTGATCAATCGGACTCCCTGGGTTAAACAGTGTAAACAACAGTACAGAATAAAGAACAAACCACATCATTGGGCCCATCGTTTGTTCCGACCGTGTAAATACGAACCGGATTCTCTGGTTTGACTCTGATTCTTTTAAAGTCGCAGCTCGAACAAACAACGTCACGGCTGAAACGTCTGCAGAGTGAAAAAGGGGGAATTATGTGTCTGTCAGCCTAAAAGCCTCCTGAGAGCAGCTTTCAGCCCGGTGACGCTCCGACACGGCACGTCTGCACAGCTCAGACTCAATTAAATCCAATTTCTCCAAACTGCCCGATGCTGCGTTCAGCTCAAATCATGAAAAACACGATCACGACGTAGAAATGTTCAAAAGTTAAATCTCAGCTGTGACAAACACCTCAGCGCTGCTGTTACCTGCAGGATAACAACGTGTTGCTGAGATGATTAGTTGATTAGTCAGCTGCATTATATTTTGAAACTGACTCATCGCTCCAGGTTTTTGGATCTGTTGTATATGATTGTACACTGAATATGTCTGTGTTTTATAGACTGTTGTTTGAATCAAAAAATACACAAAAGACTCAAAAAGACATTAAAAAGGACGAATTTAACTTGATCGATTGAAGCTAAAAAAGTGTGGAGGGGAAGTTATGAAGTGCATTTTTTTCAGCTGCAGCACTGAATCAGTAACGGGACGATTCTGAGGTATTTTGTTTGAATATTTCCTTTTTCTGCTCCTTCATTGTTCCCCTCCTTTATCTTACTTTAATCAATTTAGGGACTAGTTACTTTCTGCCTGTCTGTACTGATATATCTGAAATCTGCTCACTGAAACAAAACAGCCAGTACCTCCATGCCGTTCTTCTTCATGCGTCGGCAGGATTTGAGGTAGGTGCGGATGCGCTTGCGGGCTCGTTCCTGGAACTCCGGGAACTGTCTGCTGCAGGACTCGATGATGGCCTGGATCTTCTCCTTGGGCTGTTTGGAGATGGGAACCATCCGGTCCAGGTTCTCGTCCACGAACAGACGCACGAACATCTGCAGGGGAAAACAGCACCGCTGTGAAGTTTGAATGGTCTCGTATCTGCAGTTATCTTGTGTGTTTACTGTCTGTCTGCGTGTTAAAGCTGCAGTTAAGGTTTATTTGGACACTTTAGGAGAGATGAACTCCGACGAGCTCCGACACTTCAGCAGACACACTGAATCCAGGATTTATTCTCTTTCTACAAGTTCTACTGACTCCTAACTCTAATGCATTTACAACCAGACTTAACTATAACTTGCACTTATGCATATTAAAATTGAAATGAAATGAAATGAATCAACCAGTCACCTCTGAGAGCAGCTATGTTTGTGATTAGAGGAGATTATTAGAAGTGTCTTAACGAGCGCGAGTCAGCTTGATTTTCAGTGTCGTCATCGTTCTGTTTCTGTCGGTGAATTCATGAAGTTTAAATGAAGAGTGATCAATACCACAACGTCTTCTTACTGTAAAAACTTAAATAAAGTCTCAGCTGGTCGGAGGGAGAGAGAGAAAACACATCGTCTCCACCTGCTGCTGGCTGTGATGTCATTTAAATCCCGTATTGGTTCAGTTTGTCACGACGTGATCAATACTTTTAAGAAAGACTGACGATTATGCAACTTTATAACAGCAAACTTAACAATCCAATCGATTTTTAAGACCTTGTATTTCAGTCATTTTAAGGCCTTTGAGTAAATTATCTGACTCTTCATTATCTCTCACTTTCTCGCGGGTCTCTGCCATCGTGCGAGCGCGCGATCAATGAAGCCGACAGGTTTTAAATCTCAGTCAGCTGCTCCGTACTTCCTCTTTATGAATATAAGGAGACAGCTTATTGATCCCGGCGGGGACGTGACAATGTGGGACGGAGCTGAAGGTCTCCCGACTCACGTTGAAGGCCTTTAGTCTCTCGGGGTCCACTCCCTCCGTGTCGTTGATCTTGTCGTTGTCGTCGTGGTCGTCGTGGTCGTCGTCATCGTCGTCGGGGGCGACCTGGCTGCCGTGACGCCCCATGGTCAGATCCTCGGCACTGATGTCCATCTTCACGCTGTCGTAGCTGCCGCCCGAACTGTACTGAGGAGACTGAACACACACAGACACACACACACACACACACAGTCTCATTAAAAATCTCATGCACCGTCTATCTGTTGGGGCTTATAAGTGGTCCATTGTTCCGGTGGACGTGTCCTTAATAAAACACTAACGAAGAGTCTCATTAGGATCCGACAGCTCGCTAATGAAAAGCTCCTTAAATACAAAGATTTTAGTTTCTGATGGAGACAATCAGCTCACAATTTAAATAAAGAACAAATGACAACTGACAATATTTCTCTGTAGCTTTCCACAGAAACAAAATAAAACTGTGGCGCCGAGTCTGTCGGTCCGACTCCAACACACGTGATGAAAAGTTTTCTGACGGAGGATCGCAGGTCGGTCTGCAGCTTGGAAACAGTCGCCGGGGCGTTTGCTGCCATGGCAACAGATGCTTCATCTCCATCCTGTCTTTTGTCTTTGTCTTCCAGCAGCTCACCTGTGTCCAGGTGTCAGTGTGATTTGTGTTCACTAATTTTATCTTGCAGGCCTCGGTGTTTAGCATGTGTTGATTCTGAGTGTGTTAATGTTATTTTGTCCTGTTTATTACTGATTTTATGTTTAGAAACGTGCGATGGAAATCAGAGCTGCGATGATAAGTCGATTGGTTGTTTGACGGAATATAAATCAGGATTATTTTGACACAACATTTATTGTTCTGAGTGCCAAACGTATCTGTTTCCAGCTGCTACAGATGTTGGTCAGAAGAACAAGACGCCAGCGTAGACTCAGATTTTTCACTGTTTTCTGATGTTTCATGAAGTAAATGATTCATATTTCAGGAAGCTCTGTTTGGCTGTGTGTTTGAACAACTGTAGTTTGTTTTCTTTGGCTCATTTTTGTTCGTTATGTTTGCCTCGGAGACACCGACGCTTTGTTCGCTTTTCACTTCAATTCTAATTGGTTTATTTCTACTTGTCGTTACTCTGTTTCAGGATCCTATTCTTGAGATTTTGATCCCATTCTTGCTAAAGATCATTAAACTTGTCACGTTACTCGCTGTATTTTCCTGGACATGTGAGGAGCTCTGACGGGAAGAAAATTCGCCTGAACGACTGCGATGAACAGAAGTGAAGCGAGTCGTTCCTCCAACAGACTACAGCTCCGTCAGATGGTGAAGTTAAACTACACGATTCCTTCCTTTGAGATAATTACTTTGGGGTAAATATAGTTTTCACACTCAGACGATGTGGGATCCTGTTGGAGAAGCAGCTCTCCTCACAGAGACGGAGACAA
>NC_051045.1:2034457-2056957 GCF_904848185.1 Acanthopagrus latus | reverse complement strand
GGGGTGGAGGGAGACTGAGGCAGAGGGACGGACACGTGGGAGAGATTTTTACTGGGTCTCTTTTTCTTCCTCTCTCATCATTGCCGACATGTAATGTGTCTTTTCTTTTCTCACCATCATCATCATCATCATCATTATTACTGCACGTGCATCTTTACAGCCCGATCTGGATTCACTGCACTTCACAGTGGTGCTAATAAAAAGCGTGAATCTGAATTAGGGACAGAGAAAAAAAAGAGGAGGGAGTGTATGATGAGTTAAAAAAAAGGGAAATGAGAGGGAAGCCCTGAGACCTGGAGGAGGAGGAGAAGCATGGCGGTGTGTGTGTGTGTGTGTGTGTGTGTGTGTGTGCGCACGTCAGGAGTGTTCATGTGTAGAAGCGAAGACCAACCTAATTCCTGCAGCGAGACCACCATCGCTGCATCCCTCCGTCCCTCCGCTCTCCTCCTCAACATCCATCTATTCTTTTGTGTTTTTCTCAGGGAGCTGCTCTCCTCCTCCTCCTCCTCCTCCTCCTCCCTCCTCCTCCCACCTCCTCCTCCTCCTCCTCCTCCTCCTCCTCCTCCCTCCCTCTCGCTGACATCGCCCTCTGACTCAGAAAGAAACAGGAAGAGCCACATCACGCCTCTCTCTCTCTCTCTCTCTCTCTCGGGTGAAGTGATATCAGCAGGAAAAACAGTCGAACAGTCTGACAGACGTGAAGCCGGTCGAGGACGAAACGCTCGTATGTCCACGTAGTTTTGTGTCATTTTGTTTCGGTCTCTTACTCTCAGGCGCTGGAGTCGGACAGCACCTCAACGTTTTCCTGCCGAAGTTTCAACACTTTTGTTTAGCCACATACTTCCCTGAACCGATCAAGATTTAGATTCAAGTTTCTTCTTTTCTTGAAACTCCATGTCAGTCAAATCAGATCAAACAGTCTCGCTGGTATCAGACACTTCAGATTCAGGCCCATTAAAACACTTTCAAGATAATTTTTTAACCAAATTTATTTTTTCATCTTCAGTAATCTTTGTCTTACCGAAGGACTGCAGGGTTCAACTTTTAGTTTTGCTTCGGGAGTCACAATATATTTGATGTAAGTTTTCAGTGTTACGTCTCAACACGATAACGAGACGAATTTCTTGGTCAAGTCACAGTTAATCTAACAAACCTGATAATAACCTGAGGACAGTTTCAGAAGACTTAAACGTGACAGTCAGATCGCAGAGTTCCTCTTTCTTCCTCTCGTCTTCTGTCCTCTGTCACATTCACTCACCATCCTCCCTCGTTCTTACAGTCAGCTTTGTGTTTGTACGCGACCTTTTTTCTAAAAGCAGCAGACAACGACAGTAAACATTTGTTCCTCAGCGAGTAACTTCTGCTCGGTCAGGATTAAAAAAAAACACAATCCAGCACACGAAACATCGTCGTCGACTGAGAGAGTCGCGACAAGAGTTCAAGAGTTACGATGCAAATAAAACCGCACAAAGACGAGCGCTGAGTTACACGTTTCATGACGCTCAGACATAAAAACTCTGATTCGTGTGTCTGAGCGCACAGCGAGAGTCACCAGCTGCAGCGTTCACACCAACACAGCCGCTCCTTCATTTAGTATTTATGATTATTAATGTTTGTTTGTGTGTCTCACCAACGATACAAAGACCTCAGATTCAGATTCAGGGTTATTCAGTCAGTGAAACAACAACTGATGCGTGAATTAAGAATGTAAAGTAGATTTATTCAAGTGTCACACTGAGTATTTCCACTTTCTGCTACTTACTGGAGGCAAATATTGGTTTACTACACATTTTTATATGGATTTAACTTCCCCTGATTCTCTGGAGTTCAGTGTGCAAGTCTGACAGTTTGACTCATCTAAGCACAAAGTTTTGGTGCCTTTATTTTGAAAATGTAAGCCGACATTGCGTGTTTGTTATTGACAGTTTGAGGTGATAACGGGTTGAATCCTTCTGGTTTCTCAACATCATTTTTCATTGATGATGCTTCATCAGTGAAACATGCTGAACAGACACATCCACAGACGTGGATTCTGCTGCTCTGAGGAAACGTGTTTTTTTGGGGGTTTCTTGCCACGTTTCTACACGGCCGAGCCTCCGACTGCCTGCAGCTGCTGCGCTCACGGCTCCTCTGAGTGTGAAGCTTTTACCTCCAGGTTTTTCATGACTCAACACTTGACGACAGACACAGTGGGGTTCATTCATCAAGGACACGCTAAAGTGGGGCTAAAGTGCGACGGTTCACCGCCAGCAGAGACTCTCTACCTCCTCCACCCGCTGACACTTGTCCTTCCCCTTCTCCTTCTTCTTCCTCTCCTCTTTCCTCTCATGTTTATCTCCCTCCATCTCCATCTCCACCTCCTCCCCCACCCCCTCTCTCTCCTCCAGTCTCTGGGTAGAAGAGCAGTGACTGTGATGCATGGCAGTGTTTAGTGTTTCCCTGCAGCGCGAGGGGGCACGGCGGGCACCCGGTGTGTTTAAGAGGGCAGATGTCTTCTAGCGTCAAGGACACACACACACACACACACACACACACACACACACACACACACACACACACAGAGCTAAAAGCCTGTGTGTCCCCACAGAGAAGCAGGACATGTGGAGTGAGACTTTGACAGTCAATCATTGTTCATCCCACAATCCACTGGGAGGAGGAGGAAGATGCTGCATCAGCTGACCTGGCAGCACACATCTACATCGATGTGTGTGTGTGTGTGTGTGTGTGTGTGTGTGTGTGTGTGTGTGTGTGTGCGAGTAGTCAAACACAAATAAGAGTGTGTGTCCGAGAACACGCCGCGTTTCTGCATTTACAGCTCGGAAAACCGGCCGTATAAACCATCAAGCTGTTAGCTCGTAGCGGCCTTTTACACGTCGTAAATCACGCTCGTGTCCGTCTTTTCAATTCACTCCACTCTCGCCTTGTCACTCACCTGCCAGGTGGAAAAAAAAAAAAACACACACACCAAGGTTGAAAGGTACAAAGAAAAACTCATGAGCCTGCTGACATTTACATCTTCTGACATTTAGATAATAACGCGAACACCAGGACGATGCCGAGCTCGCTCTCTGTGATTCAGGTGATCAGATTTTACCAGATGTTAATTTGTTCTGACCCGGAAGCTTCTGCATCACAGGTACTGGGACTCAATCACACGGCAAGATTTGATGTCTTCTTGCAAAACTAAACGTTGTGAGTTACAGAGGAGAATGAATTCAAAGTCACGTAACTTGTTGAAAGACCAGCAGACAGCTTCTCCAGAGAGCTCAGACAGATGAAGCCACGCAGGACGAGTGAACCCAGTGCAGCAGCGGTTCTCGAAGTGATGGCTCGGTTCTGTCCGGAACAAAGCGCAGACTAGTCTGATGACAGGAAAACAATTTGTGGAGGATCATCTCGCCCTCGGCTTCACCAGCACATCGCTGTGTAATGAACAGAGAGTTGTTTGTCTTTAAATATTAGCTTCTGACAGCATGAAGCCAAACGAGTTAAGACTCCACGTGGAGCCGACACAAAGAGGAGCCCGCTGAGTTCATCCGAGAGAAAGAAAACAGCTCAATTCTCCTGTATTCTTTATATTCTTGCATGAGACAAACGGACGCGGTTAACTACAAACGGGAGATCGCTGCTCCAGATTTCCACCAGGATTACAGCCGGCGAAGATAACAAGAACGCGGATTAATCCATCTCACATCCTGTCGAACTTTACGGGATCAGAAACACGTCCGGTATCGAATTCATCTGCAGATTCTCAGATTCAAATTAGGACCAAACACGGAGAATCCTCCAGCAGGCAGTCACGTACGTCATGACCGAACACATGATCTCCTCCACGGTTTCTCCTGACAGAAAATAACATTCTTTACAAATCATTTCGTCATTCAGGGCTCAAACTGTTCAGTCATTCACAAAACATCACTGCAAAGTATTTTTTGGACATTTATTTTCACCTCCATCTCATATTTTGACAGTAGAGGAGCTGATTGGTGGAGTGAAATGAATCGAAAAGGTCTTCGGTTCTGGTTCCGGGTCGGCATCTTAACTCCCAAACCACAGAGACGCCACATGAAACATCAGCCTCCTACCTGAGACAACATGGCGGTCACACAGAACATTTATCACCATTTATATCGTCTTTATTTCATCTTCTATCCAGCTTATTCTCCTTTTTCGAGTCGTGAAACGTTTAACAGTTAAAATACGGCCTCAGAACCGTCAAACGTGCTGAGTTATTCAGATCTTCAGATGAATGAAACAACTGTTTCATCACACAATAACAATTGCAGCACACATACTTCTGAGATCATTTGAGGGGAAAAAGCGGCACATGTTAAGTCAACTTGCCATCACTTCTAATCAGACGGAAGATTTATATCATATATATCTGAAGTTGAGAGCAACGGCCCTTTAATTTACAGAATTAAGCATGAATCACCTGAGTGCAGCTCTGAATGAGAGCAGAGGAGCACGTTTCAATCAATATGATTTAATAATCGTGAGATATTTTATATCGCAGCCGCACACGAGGGACAAAACAACAAATCAATGTCTCTATTGTAGCGATGGGGGCACTTGTGCATTGATTTAAACCGGGCGGGCAGATTAAAAACCCCGACATTAATTAAGCAGATTGTGTAAACGGCAGCTCGGGGAGGCGGAGGCGAACACAAACCCTGCCGCTGACTTTCTCCCTCCAACCTTAATTTCTTCAGCGCTCAAACTCCTCGTCCTCACTCCGCCATGTTGTCTTCATCTGCTCCCCGAAGCCAAACGAGAACAGACATCACATGCTGGTGAAACATGTTTTCACAAGACGCGTTTATCTTAAACATCAACTCAGGGGCACGGACCCGCTCCGCTCGGTGAACGCCAGCAGGTCGCCGGTAGCAAACATGTCGTACGTTAGCTTTCTGTTGAGCTGCATCATGATTTGTGACTGCGAACGTCGAGTTGCTGCCTTTTTTCTTTGGTTTCAAAAGGAAGACACAATGTGACCTTGTGTGTGTCTGTGTGTGTGTGTGTGTGTGTGTCAGCTCACAGTGTATGTGAATAGAAAGGCTTGTCTGCGTCCGTCACTGGCTGCATTATATGATCTCTGTATGTATGTGAGTTCACGTGGGTGTTTGTACGCGATGTGTGCGTCACACGGTCACATGGTCACATGGCGCGGCGCAGCGATGACCCCGGAGAGAGCAGAGCGCGCTGACACTCATCAGGCGGCGGCGGCGGTGGCGTTGTATTGAACTTGTGTCCTGACTGAAGCTCCCGTCTTCACACTGGATTGTGTGTCTCTAAACCAAAGTTTTCTCTGAGAACATAACCGCCATTGAAAAGAAGCAATTTCAACTTTTCTTTATGGTCTTTACACGCCGACAAGGTCACGCAGGTCTCAGAAAACCATAACTTACATCATAACTGCAACAGTTTTCTTCAACACATCCTCAAACCAAAGAGTATCTAAGATTGACACGACTCCTAAAACGAAACGTACAAACTTTGGACAATACACCTTCATCACCACGTCACCAGGAAATGGCCACAGTTTGGATGAATATATGTATGTTAATCATGTATGTGAGCTGAAGTTTAGGTCGTTAGTCCATGTTGAATCTTGACCCACAGCCACCGACTTCACCTGACTTCCTCCTTTGCTCCATCATCATCACCACAAGAGGTCGCCACCAAACAATAAACGTAAACACGGGTCATACCGAGCTGCTTCGTGGTACCATTATATAAGGCTCTTCACTTGAATATTTCCATTTATATTTATATCTTTAAATGTTGTGCATAATTACAGGTGCAATGATATTACGTGCATGTAAAAAAAAAAACAGAGTCTACATAATCTGTATTTTTCATATTTCTCTACGTATGACTTTATCTTGTTTTCATTTCATTTCATTTCATATTCGTCAGTTTTTCCTTCCTGAGCTTTCGACTCAACATGTGAATTTCTCCGCCGACGGATCAATAAAGTCTCATCTCGTCTCTGCAGATGGAGAAAAGACATCAGAGCTGCAGTTCTGCATCTGTAAACTACTTGAATTATCAGCAATCAGACACAAAAACGTTACAAATGATCGATCTTTAAAAACATCACACACTTTTTTGTTTAAACCTTCGAGAATCGCGTGAAACTGCCGGTTGTTTCTATTATTTTGTCCAGCGCGGTGCAGTCCAGACAGCACCGCCGCGGTCTCCGAAACACCGCGTGACTTTCTGACCTTCATGAAGAGACGATCTGTCGTATCAGACCGCTTCAGTTTGAGCTCTGCAGACCTGATAAACTGAGTGTAGGATTAAAGGACCACACCGAACAAAAAACCCCCCCAAAAAACAAGCATGGTGCTTTTTACATTTCTACAATTCTCTGTCAGCTATTAAGAGCACTGAATCGATTTGAGTGTGATTAGCAGGCTGGGCGCTGTTGAGTGGACTGCAGAGGAGGAGGAGGGAGAGGAGGAGAAGCAGAACTAGGAGGAAAAGTGGGGAAATGGAAAGAGGAGGGCAGATACAAGACTGAAGAGGACGAAACAGAAGAGGATGAGGAGGAAGAAGAGAGGTGGAGGGAAAAGAAAAATGAAAAAGAAGACGGGAGCGAGATGACAGAAAGACAAACAACAGAAGAGAGACGAGAGAGGGATGTGAGGCAGAGGAGTAGACGAGTGAAGTACAAAGAGCAGAGAGGAGTAAAAAGTGGGAAGGATGGAGGGATGGAGGGAGGAGAGGGAGGGTGGAGGCTCTAATGGGTCGTCCCCTGTCGTTTTTCATTTGCGGCTTCACTACGCAGTGACAGCTAGAGGCTTTTCTCCCCCTCCCTCCGTCAGAGGAGCTAACCTGAGCGAGAGTGGTAACAGATGCTAATTCCTTCACTCCCCCTCCTCCTCCTCCTCCTCCTCCGCCTCCTATCCCAAGGGATGAGGGAGCCGTGGGGAGACTGTGGGGGAGAGAAGGAGGAGGAGGAGGAGGAGGAGGAGGAGGAGGAGGAGGAGGAGGAGGTGGGGAGAGCCGGAGCAGGCGACTCCCCTGCGTGGGATTACAATGGATTATCCCGCTAAGACGCGGCACGAGCTGCTTGCTAGCTCTACGTGGCTGCATGCCGCACCGCGAGGCCCTGCCCTGCCTGGCATCGCCATAGCAACGACCCTCCAATACCAGCCCACCACACACACACACACACACACACACACACACACACACACACACACACACACACACACACACACACACACACACACACACACACACACCCTCGTCCCACTGAAAGAGGCGACCTGAACCCTCCCTCCTCCTCTTCTTCCTCCTCCTCCTCGTCTTGGTGGTGACAGCGACCCCCTCACTGACAGGACCAGCTGGCACACACACACACACACACACACACACACACACACACACACACACACACACACACACACACACACACACACAGTCTGGTTCATTGTCTTCACGTTCACATTCTTATTTTTTTTCTAATTGTTCCGAGGTTTGTTTTGGAGATTTGTACTTCGTTTTAACGGCGTTAAGTGAGTGCAGCTTCACAGATTTCACGATTGATTGTTGATAAAATAAGTGCAACAGATACTGTAAAACATTTTGTAACATCTTAAAGTCCAGAAGTCTCGTTACAAAAACGTCCCAAATTGGAAATCCTATTTTAACTTTCAGGTTATTGGTTAAAACGAGCCTGTTGTAGAAGCTAACTCTGACATTAGCCTGTTATATATATATATTCTCTCGCAGCTAAAACTGAACGTCCGTCTCTTCTCGTCCATTACGGCGAGCTAGCCAGGCAGTGACGAGCGAAGAGAGACAGCTGTTGTCATGGATACAGGCAGAACAGGACGAGTGCCGATTGAAGAATCGAGTTTACAGGATTTTACTGTAAAGATTTGAGGACTGCAGGAGTTTTTTCTGTCATTGAAAAGGGACATTTTTTGCCGTAATGAGGCCCCAGGTGATTTAAAATTATTGGCAGATGAGTGGATGATGTAAATATTTTGTTTCCTGGCGGCGTTGCTTTCAAAAGCTTACGAGATAAAACACAAAATACTCTGCGTGGGGATATTTAAAGATGATAAACCGGCTTCAGTACCAGAACGCAGCTACGATCCATCATTTAAGGGACATGAAAAACTAGAGCGGGAGGAAAATGTGTAAAGTTTTTTGTCTGCATGCATATTCCACCTGGACCTGGTACAATATACAGTACACACACACACACACACACACACACACACACACAAGAGCTGCATATATAAATCCCCTAAACATCTACGCAGGATAAAGAAGCGGGGGAGGAAGAAGAGAAAACAGAGGGAGAGTGAAGCAGCGCCTCCTGCAGAGAGTGTGTTTGTCCTCTAACGTCTTTGAGGTGCCATCTCCAATAAGTCTGTGTGACGACACCCGGATAGTCCACCTGCACGGACGCCATCTGGACACACACACACGCACATTTACAGCATTAAACCAAAGCGAATTACAGTAATTCACACGTTCAGACGCTGATGGTGGCGGCTGCCGTGCGAGGTGCCCGACCAGCACATCAGGAGCAGCATTTGGAGCTCACGATCTTGGACGCTTCCACGTGCAGAATCGAGGGGGAATCGAACCAGCGACCTTTAGATAACAAGACGCTGGCTCTACCGCACACTTTGAGGCGTCCGTGAATCTGACAGAAAATCAGTCGTCGTTGGAAAACAGCATCATGACACCCAAGTCTGAAAGCTCCAGCGTTAGAAACACAGGCCGCGACGGCTAAAAGCCTGATCAATCTGAGAGAGTGAGACAGAGAGAGGCCGGTTCTGATCTCCTCTCCACTCTCCTCTTTCTATCCTCTGTTCTCTTTGACTGTTTGATCATTTACGTCTCTTCACAAGCTTTAATACGCCCTCATTTCATCCGCGCAGCTCTTTGTCCTCTCTCCACTCCCTCTGCCTCTCTGCTCCTGTTTTCTCCTTTTGTTTTCATGCTCAGACCTCTGACCGATCTCCACTGTCTCTCCGCGAGCGCAACAGAGAAACACTGGAAAATCATCAGGTGTAGAGGAGGAGGAGGAGGAGGCAGCAGAACATGAGGATGAAGAGTTGAAAGGTTGGACAGGATGAGCGACGTGAGACGAGGAGCAGAGATGGAGCATAAAAAAACAGAGGCGAGCGCCACGGACGACCGTTCATTACACCGTCAGGGTGGAGGCTGCTGCTGTCTGTCGGTCGGAGGAGGAGGAAGAGGGCGGCAGCTTCACACCTGTCAATCATCAGGTGCAGCAGCAGGAGGGCGGCCGAGACTACCTGTTGTCATCTGCTGCAGACTTACAATTTTACAACAAACCAAAGTTTCTGTGACTCCACTCTGTGTTTCTCTTCTGAGGTGTGAAACCTGTCGCTGCCTCTCCTCGTTTACCGATCATTCAGTCGAAGCCGAATATTTATTAAAAACAGCCTCGTGGCAGCTTGAGAGACTTCAGATCTGTGACGCACAACAATTATGATATTTGTTGGAAAACTCTGCCCTCGTTTTGTAAAACCAAGTCAGAAATGTGTTAATGTGCAACATTTTCACAGCTTTGTGACGCTTGTATCGGTTGTTCATTCACATTATAATCAATATCCCGACACGATAACAAAATATGGATCTCACGTGACCTCGTTCCAGCCAATCCTGCGTGATGTCGGCTGTGATAAAGAACGTGATTCATGAGCATGTTTATGTTAAATACTCCACAGCATTTATTTATCTGGTTATGTCTCGTGTGTGTTCATTATTTCTAGGTCTGTGATATGATCGCTCAACTGATCGAACCTGCTGGTCAGCTTCCTGCAGGCGTGTCTGAACCTTCGAGCCAGAGAACCAGAGACATCTTACGCAAAAAATATTCTAATCTTTCTGCACAACAAAAGAGAGCTGGTGAGAAAATCTCCACGTGTCTCACCATCATGCAGGTCCAAACATATCTGTGCGTAAGAGGTGGATCGGTCTGCAGCACCAACAGGAAGTGAAGGATCTGATAATCCTGATTAAGTAACTTAACTGAACGATTATGTGACAGAGTCAGTGATACAAACATCACGTATCAGCAGACGAAAGGCCAAAAAAAACATATCTGTGTGCCGTCCCACAATTTGTGTGAATTAAATGATGCCTTTGTGTGTGTGTGTGTGTGTGTGTGTGTGTGTGTGTGTGTGTGTGTGTGTGTGTGTGTGTGTGTGACAGGCTTCCTCAGTATAAAGGGAGTGCAGAAGGTCATCAGGGCAGAATAGGAGGATGGTACAGTCAGCAGAGGAGCAACAAAGACACTGCTGTCACAGCCTGGTACTGCTTATACACCCCGACACACACACACACACACACGCGCACACACACACACACACACACACAGAATGAATGACAACAGGACACATTCTGAGCTGAAGTAGCTGATACAGCCGTCGGTGTGAAGTAGATCACTTTATCGAGTCCGTCTCTCTGAATCTCATTGTTTCGGCCTTTGAAGAGCTTCTGAAGCTTTTCCAGCGTAACGAGACACTTCATCACTTCATCTCTCCTGTAAAGGTGTGATGACCCTCATTCAGCAGCAGGGGAAACTCCAGACTACATTACTGCATTTAAAAGAGAAGCTAATTAAAAAAAAACAAAAGAAAACAAAACACACACAGACACAGACACACAAATGAACATATCTATTCAGCCTTGGTGGGGAGACAATCACTTCATTCATCGTCTTTCTGTTGCAGGAGTGGAGGAAGTATTCAGACGCTCTGCCACACTGATGATCCTCCACTGCAGTACAGATCCTGCATTCAAACCCCGACTGAAGTACAAGTATTATCATGAGCGTACAAGTTTTACTGCTGTTTTACTATTTAAATCACTGCTGCATTAATGTGTATGTTGAAAAATATTCTGGGATGGACGATAAAAAAAATGCTCTACTTGCTTGTAATATGCAAAGAAACTAGTTACTATGTTGTCTCGTGGACACACGGCTGGCCTCCTTGCTCTCAGTGCCAAAAAAGTGGATTGATGACACTTATTTATGATTATGAATTATAGATTCATTGTACTAACACACCTGAATTCCTGGCTGGGTGATAAAACTGCTGCCAGCTTCAGGGAGCAAAGACAAAGAAAGAAGAAGAAATCGTCTCTTCATGACGCCATGCCGTGGAGTGGAAATACCTCAGTGGAGTACAAATACCTCAACAGTGTACTACAGTAAATCCACAGTGAGTACATGTACACGGTGCTGGAAACATCACTCTCTTATATTTTTGCAGTCGGGGGGACAAAGCGATTACATCAGCAACACGAGGTCTCGTATTAAAACGGGTCTCTGATGGCAGAAATCCAAAGTGACATTAAAAAGGATGCAAACTCTCTCTCACACACACACACACACACACACACACACACACACACACACACACACACCGGGGGAAGCCCACGGTATTTATTTTTCTCCAGCGATGATGAAATTGATCATCACACACTGCGGAGGATAATGAGGTGAGATAATAGCTGTCATGTTGTAATCCCGAGTCAGCGCTCCGTGCAGCAGATCCGGGCAGTCAGTCAACGAGCTAATAGGACGGGACGAGCGCACAACGCCAACCGGCCGGCCGCGATGCCAACATGACACAACGCAGCGCACATGCCCGCGGGACACACACACACACACACACACTGTACACTGCTTGTTTACTCCTCTGTCATCCCTCTCTCCCTTCATCCCTCGCTGCCCTTTCACCCACTTCCCTCCCTCTAATTCACTGCTGTCCATCATCCTCGGCGGCCCTGGGCGAGCAGGCTGATGCGGCTGCAGAGGCTGATGGATGCAGCAGCTCGTGGGTCAGATGACCGACTCTCACAGGACAGAGGCGACACTGTTCTGTGTGTGTGTGTGTTTTTTCCCCCTGTAATCTAAAATATCTTGGGTGTTTTTTTTCTCACTCTAATGGGCGGCTGACATTATCTCCCGGCAGCGGAGCGACCACCAGAATACAAGCAAAGACTCTGACTCTGACAGGTCTGAGAGTATAAATACAAGTTTGGTGATATTCTGCCTCATATTAGGCGAGAGGCAGGTGGACTGAACATGGAAATGAGGACTGATTTGGGTGGTGAAGTGCAGGACGAGCAGCAGCAGCAGCAGCAGCCACACGCTGCTGATCACTGCCTGTCAGAGGCAGCTGAGGTCAAAGTGACAACAACCAGCGTTTGAACTCCGGCGGCACCGATTAACGCCGATGACACGCTCGCTTATTAACGTCTCGCTCCCATTTCAGGAGAACTAACCTGTGATCCACTGAAAGTAAGAAGCAATCAGAGAAGCACAAACGTACCGTGAAACAAGGTCACTGATTTAAAAATCCGTCAGCCGAAGACGGGCGAGAAAATGGCGACCGACCAATCGGCACACGGCAGGAAATGACACAGAATATACCGAGGAGCCTCTGACGGACACCTTTTCTTGTTCTTTCTCATTTTGTCACGCATCTTTTCTTACATCTGACAGGAGATCTGCCTACAGGCCCAGAGGACTCGGTGGGAAAGCAGATGTGCACGTGCAGCTTGCGAGCGTAGTGGACTGTGAGGATTTTGGACCGAGTACAAACTCTGGAGCGTCGCCCGTCTCCTGCTTGTACTGCTCACACCGTCAGTCCGAAGCAGAATGCATCCAAGTGTAAAATCAAAATTGATTCAGTTTAAGCAGATTTCTTTCTTTTGTTGTCGTTGTTGTTTTGGAGCAAGCAGCAACAACCTCGTGAGTGAGGAGCAGAAACTCCGACTGCTGCGCTCACATGGTTCCAGTTCATATCGGTTCACTCGCAGGAAAAATATGTTGCTGATTATTTTTGCTTATTATCCCGTGTGGTCTTCCAGGTCAGCACAGTGTCGACTCCTCGGCCTGTTCAGCCTTCCTCCTGGATCCACACTCCTCACATATGATATATAATCGCTTGTATTGGATATCATTATACATGTGTAAACTGTGACGCTGTTGTTCTGTACACGAAACATCTATTTCATGTCTGTCCGTCCTGGGAGAGGGATGGTGACTAAGGACAGAGGATGTTGTTCCCTGAGCCCACTGAGGCGATACGAATGTGATTCTCGGGCCGTATAAATAAAGAGGCTTTGTTCCGACGAGCTGAAGTGCACGCAAACATTTCAATAATCCTGAAAACTGAGGCTGTGGACTCTAACTTACGCTTTGCTGCAAAGGTTGAGAGCAAGGCGGATAATATTAGAAATTAAAATCAGCTTTTAGTCTTTGTAAAATAAACAGATTTCTGACCCACTTGCCCAACCAAGCGAGGAAAAGAACAGCATCGATGAACCCTGCGTGCCCCGGCTGGACTGGAACCAGGCAAACAAATCTGACTTTCAAAGCCCTGACGAGTCCTGCAGAGTGTTCACCACACAGGCAGACAGAGTGCTATTCAAATGTCCTAATTCTTGAATATCATATAGAGACGCAGACAGGAGGGAGGGAGGACGAGCGGGGAGGAAAAGAGCTTTACCCTTCCTGAATGGACGTTATTGTCAGGTTGAACAGCCTTCGGTGTTTACAGAGAAACAGAGATATACAGACGAGGAACAGTAAACAAGAGGAGTGGATGACAAAAATCAAAACGCCGTGGAGCAGCAGGAGAAAGGGAAGGGAGAGGAGGAGCGAGCAATGAAGAGGTAGAGAGAGCATCAGTTTGACTTGACAGAGGGGGGAGGGAGAGAGAGAATCAACCAGGCGGCTTGTTTACTCTCTAAAAAAATCACTTCACTGATTTCAGCCTCGTCAACAAAACACATATGTAAATGTGGAAAGTGCAAAGACTGTAATTATCTACATTAACAGCATCAATTTTCAGCAATTATGCTAATGATTAGCACACACATCCACAGCTCCATTTGTTATTTAAATGCAGTGCTGCGGTTCTGAATGCCGTCCTCTTTCCTCTGCAAGGTTGTTTTTTTTTTTTTTTTTTTACTGCAGTGGAGTCAGAATCCAACGGCAGCAGGGAGGAAACAGTCCACCAGAGCTACAGACAGACGGAAAGCGGCTGCGTTCACAGACAGATGACAGACAACAGCTGGATGTAAGTTCGGTTCTGACACATCTGGAAATCGTCCTGCAGTCTGGTCTGAATTTGTGCTCGTCTCTTCTCGTCAAGTAAGACGTTCTGAATCAGTTCTCCACATGAAGGAGTTTCTCGCAGTCTAGAATCAAAGTTCCTCTCACCTGGTGCCGTGTTTTAATGGACACCGTGTTTCTACACTTCCGCTGAACTACAGGCGACTCAAACACAACCAAAGAAACGCTTCGAATGTGCCGGCAAAGGAAAGAAAAGAAAAAAAGAGGAAGAAGACTGATGGATGTAAACGATGTGGGTTTAGCATTCAGCATGTTTGTCATGTTCATTACACCTCAAGGACACGCAGCCTCTCTTATGTCCTGTTATCTATTCACTGTACTATCACTTATACAGCGCAAGAAATAATTCAAAGAGAAAACAGGACGGAGGAAATAAACATGTAGGTAAACAGACGATTTGTTCGAGTCCACAGGACTCTGTAAAGGCTCGATGTCGTGGTTGTGGACGACGGCGGCGAGACGCGATCACAGCACGAGAGGAGGATGTTTCAAATACGACGGTGGATTTTATGAAGAGGCGATACGAGCTGGGAGGTTTAAACATCTGCATGAGGCGCAGAGACGAACTGGGAGGAGAACCGACGAGGGTGAAGGAAAAGGTGGAGGTCCATCTGAGCGGCGCCCTCTAGTGGTGACGGGTCAGAGGTTTCATGTCGGTGCGCTCAGGGCAACTTCTATGCAGATTCTGACATACAGCAGGGCTCAGATCAGAGAACGGCCTCTGTACACACTGTATACTGCAGATATAACTGAGCTGCATTCAGATTCATGCTGAAGCCAGAAGTTTAGAAGTCCAGCTGCGATAACACGAATCAGGGAACACACACAGACGACAATCTCTTTGCAATACGCGGTAAAGATTTTGATGCCGATCAGAAAATTAATTCATAATATCTGCTCACACAAACGAGAGGAATTCCACGACTGCATATTTCTATAAAACAGCCGCAGGGACAGATTCATTATGTCACTCACTCATTATCAGCAGCAGAGTTAATCCTGCTGATGGCAATCTCAAGCCGAACAGATCAATCTCGCTGTTTAATGAGATGTAATCCTCTCGGCCGATTCCCTCCTGTCACTCATAGAAACTGAAACCACACACACACACACACACACACACACACACGTGCACACACACGCACACACACACACACACACAGGCTCAAACACCACAAGCAGGGAAACTTAGCAGCCGCTAACGACAAGACGGAAGATTTGAATTTGAAGTTTGACACATCTTCAGCCAAACGATAAAGACAAAACAAACAAATAAAGAAAAAGAAAACAAATAAAACAAGATCCTCATTGTGTGTGTGTGTGTGTGTGTGTGTGTGTGTTCACATATATATAGTATATATATATATATGTTGTGTGAAGCTCCACACAGCTGCTGCTGCACCGAGGCTTCGTCTCTCAGGAGAGGAGGAGGAAGAAGAGGAGAGAAGGAAGAGAAAGAATAGATGATGGATTAGAAATGAGCATACACACTCACACACACACACACACACACACACACACACACACACGTAGCCACTTTCCCTTCTCTGATCTGAGTCAATTAATATTGCATCATGTGGGCAGCAGCAGGGAGAAGACAGAGGGGGAAATAATCTCAGTCAACACACCGATACAGCTGCTGGCTGTTCACCTGAAGCCTCTCATCACTTCACTCAATATACTCTATAAATATATAAATATATATATATATATATATATATATATATATATATATATATATATATATATGATCCCCAGCTCTGCTTCCTGCAGCTGTCACACAAACGTTACAGTTGAAATGTGGACCAGATGGAACAGGTGAGTGAAACAAACAAACATCTACCAGTTCTCACAACTGCTTCATCATCAGCACGAGGCAGAAACATCTGAACATGTTTACACAGTTCATCCTCTGGAGCTCACAGAGTCTGATACCAGTTCATAATGACCAGATTATCTGAGGCTCCGGGGGGGAAATCTGATCACATTTTGACATTTCCATTCACATTTTTCTAACTCAATACACATCCGAGCTGCGACCAACGATTGTCTTCACTGTCGATTATCGAGGAATTCTTTCTGTGTGTGTAAAATGTCAGAATATGGTGAGAAGTTTCACGCTGGAATCAGAGAATTGTGATGTTTATTTTTATTTTTTAATTAATAATTGATTTGTTTTTAGCTTTTTAATTTAAATTCCACCGCAGGCGTTAACGTCCTCGAGTCTCTCGGCGAAGACACAAACAGCACCAGTACCGGTACCACAATACAAGAGTCCAACTGTGCCGGGCTGCATCACATACACACACACACACACACACACACACACACACACACACACACACACACAGTGACATGAAGCAGAGTTCTGGGATGTGAGGAGGACGAGAGGAGATGTAACCGGGACGGGACAGAGGGGAAGAACAATGGGCCACTCCTTCTGGTCTGCAGGAGGAGGAGGAGGAGGAGGAGGAGGAGGAGGAGGAGGAGGAGGAGGAGGAGGAGGAGGAGGAGGAGGAAGAGGAGTCTCCCTCACTAAGGGGAGGAAAAGCTGACCGAGCAGGAGTGAAGACTTGATGACTGGAGATAAACTAGAAGTGTGAGAGAGAGCGAGAGAGCATGAATGTGAGTGTGTGGGTGAGAAGAGAGAGAGAGAGAGGACAAAGGAGGACCACACAAAATGTGAGAGAGGGGGGATGGTTGGACGGGATGGAGCGAAGTATGAAGTGATGCAGAGGGGGCGGGGCTAAGTGTGTGTGTGTGTGTGTGTGTGTGTGTGTGTGTTCTGTGTGTGTGTGTAGATATATTTTCCTATTTCCCAGCTAAAAGCCTTGACTGGCTGTTTTGAACGTGGAAACACACACAGCTTCTCTTTACTGGCACACACACACACACACACACACTTTACATGCAGCTACGCTCACACTGTGTGTCAGTCACACCGAGGTTCATCACGTTTCATTAAAACACTGTCCTCTCATGCAGACTTGAGTCAATATTTGAGACAATCTTCCTCCTGTTGGATCGAGTCCACAGATAACGGAGCCGACACACACAAACCGTCTCAGCTCTGCAGCCTCCACCACTCTGGGATCGTTTCCAGAGTGTTTTACAGTTTTTCTTTTACCAAAACTACACAAAAAAAGAAACATAAATTTGAGATCTTTCCGCTGCTGCGCTGAAGTCCTGATGCATTAAACATGCTGTTGCTGTACGACTGAAACTGAAACTGCGTGTCGGCACGCAGACATCCGAGTTTTTCTCGTCAGATGTATGAAGCTGTTTTTATGAATCTCAGTAATTGTGGAGCTGAATTGCACGTGCACGAGCCTCATTTACACATAAATGGATGAAGTGCAAGAAACAAATTGTGTGTCGTGGACGAGATTCTCCACCAGCACACATCAGAGCGTTAATCTATCTCTGTGATATCTTCATCATATCGGAGCCGAACAATTATTACTCCATGTGGCTGATCGCAGGGACGTGATGGCTCGAACGTAAAGATGTAAATAAAGAACAGCTAGACAGAAGAGCTAAAAATGAGACCAGCTGACTGTGTTTAACCTCTTCTGACTGATCGGAGCGTGATTCATGTTGGTTTGTTTTGTAACTTGTTGATGAATTACTCACATATATTGTCATTTTTTTTTAAAAAAGGCATCATTGCAAAAAAGAAACATTTCCCTCAACGGCCTTTCACGTTTTAAATAAAAGTAATCTGCATTAACCAAAGTATCGCCACCGTTTTCTCACAGACTGACGTAAAATAAACAAATTAAGGAGATTAAGGTGTTTTTTTTTGTGTGTGTTTGGCAAAAAACACTGATAATCATCTTCACAGCGCTGATGTTTGTTCAGCCAGAACAAAAAAAAACAACCAAAAAAACAGTTTTCTATAATATCTAAATATGTTTTATGCTGAGAGAGTCGAAGCACAGAAAGTACAGCGGAACAGCTTTTGCTCTCGTTGGATCTTCACTGGACTCTGATTGGATTTGTGCAGAATAAGACGAGAGGGAAGAGAAAGAAAAGGAACGAGAATGAAATCGTCTCACACCCACAAACCAGCAGCCGATCTGCCTGCAGATGTACTAACCCACTAAGAAGAGTTCATACCGCTGCACTAATGTGCAGTTTTATACTGGATAGAAGAAAAAAAAAGAAAGAAAAGCGCATTATTCTGACTGGATGTGACTGTATCTGAGCAGTTCTGGGGGTTTTCCTGACATATTTAGGGTAGGATGGAGCACACGATGTCGTTATAACACCGCTTCCTCCCTCAGACGTCCAGTTTTTTATGCTTCTGTTCTCTCTCTGCCCCTCGTCATCTCCTGCCTTCTGGCTCTGCTCTTCCTTTCTTCCTCCTCCTCCTCCTCCTCTCTTTCACCCACTCTCCCTCTTCTTCGCTCTGCCTCGCCCTTCGTTCTTCCAGCCTCTCTCCTGGCCTCCATCTGTTTCATTCTCATTTCCCACCTCCCTCTCCTCCTCCTCCTCCCGCTCCATCTCTGCTAATTTTTTTTTTTTTTGGCTTCCCTTCAGCTCTGCTCTTTTCTCTCCCAACATCCTCTCTCGCTCTGCCCTTTCTCCTCCCTTCTCGTTTCTCTCTCTCCTCTCGCTCTGCCCTCTCTTCCTCCTCCTCTGCTCCTGTGCAACCTTGAAGAAAATGGATTATAGATAGATGGAGGGAGGGAGGGAGGTGTGCAGCTGAATGTAGCCTTTTGTGTTGAAATGCTCTTTCACAATAAAGGAGCCAAAGACGTGCGCTCCCCCTCCATCCTCTCTTTGTCGATGTCAAACAACGAGGTTGTTGGTGCAAAAACATGAAGATCTGAGCGTCGAGCTCTGACACCGACGAGAAACTTGTGTGTGAACTCATCAACAGACGCGGTGAGAGAAAGATACGAGCGCACACGAACAGTACAGAGGTATGTCAGTGTTAAGTTATGTATTCAGTCCTCTATGATCTCCTGCCAGCTTGACGTGTGTGTGTGTGTGTGTGCGTGTGTGTGCGTGTGTGTGTGTGTGTGTGTGTATCTATTAATAGTGAGTGAGGTAAGCTGCTTGTCACAGTCAGAGGTTGTAATGGTCAACGCTGCCCTCATGACCTACTTTACGTAAAACTGCAGCACCCCACATACCAGGAAACATGGTGTGTGTGTGTGTGTGTGTGTGTGTGTGTGTGTGTGTGTGTGTGTGTGTGTGTGTGTGTGTGTGTGTGTGTGTGTGTGTGTGTGTGTTAGAGATTCAGATAAAGTACCATCTGCTGTGCACATCTCACTGACTCATACAGGACTGATAACACTGACTGCAGCTCTGAACATGTGTAATGTCATAAAAAATACTTGTTTTGTAACTTCTGTCATGTCAGACATGTCTACACTACGCATCTCACACACACACACACACACACACACACACACACACACACACACACACACACACCTGTTGGGCGTTGTTACACCTGGAAGGAAACTCTACCAGGCGACTTGTAAACTGGGATTCACACATCCGTCTCACAGATGTTCTGCTGCGAGTGCAGAAAGAAAACGTATGACGTGGAGGCAGCAGAGGATCGACTGCTTGATTCGGGTCGAATATAAATAAAGATCATGTGTCAGAGGTAATTTAAAGGAGCATTCCGTAGATTTGGAGAAGAAACTTTCCTGAGAGGAGAAAGATCTTCACTCACACAAACTCTCCTTGTTTTCAGAAACAAACTGTCCTTCAAGGAAAACACAGTTTATAGTGTTTTACTTAGATTTTCTGTTATATGTGGCGGACCCTGCCACCTTTTTCTACCTTCAAACAGTGTTCTGGGACCTTGTTTTCCTCTAAGAACAGATCATTATTCCTGAGTTTGCACTGTTACCTCATTAATATTATGAATATTAAAATCATGGGTTTGAAAAGCCACACAGTTCACGTTTAAAACTACAGTTCAGGGGAAAAACTGGATCCTCAGAAGCATCTTTTGCATGTTTTGTAAACGTAACTGACGTGAATGTGTGTTTGTGTTTGCGTGCAGAGCTTTTGTTGAAGATGGCAAGTTCATTTACTGGTTTATTCTGAAGATGGACTATTACAAACACTCTTTGTTTAGAATAGTAAAGCACAGTATTGTAATGCTTCGATCGCATCGATAATCGTAGCTTGTTCCGCTCGCCGCCGTCCTGCCAGTGTCGATCTCAGAATGTGACGGAACAAGCTGCTGCTAACATGAGCTGTTCAAAAACTTTCTTTTTAGTAACTCTGTGAACACAAACAATGTTGTCAGTGCTGGTGTTGATGTGTAGAGACCCTGGTGATGCTACCAGCAAAGTTTCATGTTGTGTTGAGACTTCTTACTGTTTTAAAAATGCAGATTTTGATGTGATCGTAAAAGTGCCCGTAGCACTCCCACTGAAAATGAGTTTGACCCAGAAATGAAAATATGGCAAACCTTAAAAGTGCCTTTTTTTGTCGTAATTGGTTGCAGTTTGGTGAGAGTTTCACTTTCAGAAACTCACACAGACGAGACGAGACGAGACGAGACGAGACGAGACGAGACGAGATTGAGAACGGACGGCTGGTGTGACTCATATACGAGTCCGGAGCGAGAACAAACTTTCCTTCTCTGAATCTTTTCCGTCCTCAGACTCTGAATAATATTCGCAGAGAGACATTCAAAAGATGTTGTGTGTAAAGAGAAAAAGGAAACAGGAGGAAACTGACGACAATGCTGCACAAAACTATTTCGTTGAAGTCAGAAAAAAAGTTTGTAGAAAAGTGACACAGAAAACATCAGCGACAATCGGAAGGAGACGGGACAGAAAACCTGCCGTCTGTAAAACCAATTATCAGACACGATCTGTGTAAAACTGCCGCTCAGACGGAGGACGGTCGTTATCCGCTCGACCACAGGAAGTCAGCAATCAAGAAAACACAAACGTCGACTTTAGACGGAGACAATCAGCAAGTTTCTCGTACCGGCTGAACTCAGAACACAACACGAACCTGCGATGGACAAAGTGATTTTAAAGATGTACTTTTCTCTGAATCCTCATGCAAATACGAACACAAAAACATGTTTCATTTGAATGTGAAAAAAAAAACCCCGGTGGTAAACATTTATTCCAGTTTTCTTTTGGACTCTTTTCATACAGCGGGATCACGACACACGGCCTCAGGGACAAAACCAGGTTCTCTCTCCTCGAGGTCGACACCTGCCAGCAGATGTAGAAACGCCGGCCGCAACCTTTTATTACATTAAATATTGAAGGTTTAATAACGACATCCATATTCTGTTTATCTGTGTGTATGCCGTTAGTGAAAACACGCCCCCACACACACACACACACACACATATATACATATATATACACACAGCCTTGTCTGAAAAGCACATTATCACCGTGGTAAACATGAATATAGAGGATCGTCTTCATCCTCTGGCAGTATTCCGACACGTTAACATTCAGTAAATCTGAGCGTGTGGCGACGTGTTCCTGTGTTGAGCGCCTCAGGATGCAGCTCGACTGGATCCTGTGCTGCGTTATCGTTCTCATCATCGTTCAAATTAACTGACCGATGAAACGATCTGACCACGACCACCATCGTTCCCTAAACAGAGACGACAGACTGTAAAACGCGTCCGTGTTGCATTTGCCTCTTTCTGCGGCTGAGCTCCACATAACTAAGACTCTGTGGTTTTGTTTTGCTTTATTTTTTGCCGTACGAGCTTAACACAGTTTGATTTTATGCAAACTGACTGAACCAGGTGGAGGTGCAGAGAACGAGCAGCATGCGGCTACTTAGCAGAAGCCCCCGGACGGCCGATTAGCTCGGCGCCACAGCGTGACGCCGCCCTTTGTTTTGTTGTGTTTAGATGAGAGACACACAAAACTCTCATCTGTAAGGAGCTGGTGTAGTTTGTGTTGATGCCCCTTCACATTCACATTTCTCCTTTCAGTATCAAATGAATCATCTCAGTGGACTAAAACCCTAAATTCCTAACACAGCTTTTATTGTGAAACACCTGCACTGAATTACAAGGTTCACATGCACATCTGAAATGTAGCTAATGACTATTTTTTTTTCCTCAAGTCTTGAAATCTCACTTTTAAGTTAAACTCTGATTACAATGTGAAAAACAAAGTGTCACAGTCGTCCTGATGGATTGCGGTGATGCGACGCTCTTTTTGAAAACGTGTTGGCCGAAACGCCATCGTCCATTTGAAACACGGCGTACTGAAGAGAGTTATATGTAATGTACTGAAGCAAAACATGCGTCCGCTGAGGAAACATGGCGTAAAGATGACACAATTTAACGGAGGGAAGAGGAGATAAGGGACTGATGAAACGACTAG
>NC_051045.1:2021957-2026957 GCF_904848185.1 Acanthopagrus latus | reverse complement strand
CCTCTTCACTTCCACTCAATCTTTCCTCCACATCGCTCACTTATCTCCAGCCCATCCATTTCAGTCGCTTGCTGCAGTCTGAGAGTGTGTGTGTGTGTGTGTGTGTGTGTGTGTGTGTGTGTGTGTGTGTGTGTGTGTGTGTGTGTGTGTGTGTGTCCTGCAGCTTGCGGCTGTGTCTGTGGCCTTGAGAGGTGAAAGACAATGCTGGGAGCCGCTCCCTGCCTCCCTCTCTGCCTGCCTACCTCCCACACACACACACACACACACACACACACACACACACACACACCACACACACACACACACACACACACACACACTACAACACACACACACACACACCATCAGGAAAACAAAGACCCAGACTATAGAGCTGCTCTCTTTCTCGACCTCGCTATCTGCACCACTCCCACACACACACACACACACACACGTATTCCCACAATATCAGCAACATAAACGCACACACACACACACACAGACACACACACACAGACACACAAGACACATAAATCAGCTCTAATGTTTCCTTGTTGTTCTGTATCTACCCCTGACTACCACCCAGAGCCTGATATCTACCCCCACGTGGCCTCCAGAGCTCCAGATTAGCCTCACCTCCCCCAGGAACACATTAACTCATCCACAAACTTCAGCAGAGTTTAATATCCGTCCCCGACGACCCTCAGCCGTCTCCACATCGATAGATATTCTCCTTTTATCAATCAAACTCTTGGTATTTTCATTATCAGTGCTATATTTTACCAAAGCATCAATCAATCTGCACCCCAAAGCCAAAAATCACACCAGTCAATATGACCAGAAACTGTAAAAACAGAGATGATGATCACTTTCGGACAAAACTTTTTGTGTGCACAGCTGATAAAAAGTGACATTTCACCAAACTCTCTTTATTCTACATGCGTCATTTAAAAACGTGCAGAAAATAAACCAATTTCACGAACAAGATCCGGTAAAAAAGATCAATTCCTGTTCTCCTGGGTCTGTTTTGTGCGGCTGCTAGAGAGCTGATAAAATCTCTGAACTTCTCGGAAAGGCTCTGGTGGCCACTCATACGTTAGATCAGTCGGGTCGCTGCTGGTTCTGACTGCGTCCGTCCATCCTGAACTTTATCAAACAGAAAACTTTCATATCAGAGACAGAAAAGTGCGTTTGTGAGAACAGACTGTCTGGACGCTGTTGTGCTTCTATCACCCTGCGTGTCGTCGGCTTGTTATCATCTCTGTGATCAGCTCTCTGTTACCATGGAGTCACATCAGCTCTCGACCCAAACCAGCGAGCAGCGATGAGGAGCGTCTCATCCGAGCGCTTTTCTGCTAAAAAAAAACCAACAAAAACGCCTTGTTGATAAAATTCAGAGAAACTTGACGACTAAACTGCAGCTGATCTCAGATCAGAGACGAGAGGTTGTGAAGTGTAAATAGTTGAATAAGAAAACAAAGGGAAACTAAACTCGTCCCTCTGTTTTCTTCAGTTTTTTTTTTTTTAAATCATTGATCAAAGAAATTCAACTTGCCTCGTTTTGTTTTGATGATTCGTGGCACTGTTCACTGCGGCGAAGAGCAGCGAGTTAAAATGCGCCTGACTGGAGTGATTATTGGTTATAGGATTAGCTGATGGCAGCTATCGACGATCGAGCCATCCTGTTTTAAAAGGTTCCCCATCAGAGAGCACGAGCTAGCACCGTGTCCCCTCTGAGTTGCCGTAGGGCGAGAGCTGAGTTTGTTCCTGACGTGGGGGAATGAAGAGCAGTACGCTGCTGCTGTGCACCAACTTCATGACTTCACGTCCTGTTTATTAGCTTCTTATTAAAGAAAAACAGAGACTCTCAGTTAAATTTGTGGCAGCAGCGTTTCTCCTCCCACCATCGTGAACGTTTTCACACGGTTCTGTTAGCTTAGCTTCCTCGCCGAGCTGCAGAAGTGGAGACGAGGACGCTTTCAAACCTGACACATGACAACGGGAGATCATTTCAGCTGGAGATCGATGTCGGAGCAGCAGTGTGAAACAGACTTTTTTATTTTTCACATTTTATTCTAAAAACATTATATAAATACACATTTTGTTGTCAGATGAATCAGTGATAGTAATACGTGTCAGTTGCAGGTGGATCCTGATGAGGACAGACAGGTTGTGTTGTGTTCTCTGCAGCCTGAATAAAAAGAAATTATCTCTGATTTTTAACACATTTCAAATCACTAAATCAATACTGAGACTGTCACTGCATGTCTGATGTGTTGGTATTTTATCAGACTTATATGAGTCAGATGATTTACTTTTAATAAGAATCCAATGCGTTTCAGTGGCTGTTTCCCGCCTCCATTATAATGATTACAGCGCAGGTTGATTACATATTTACCTGATCGATACCCGAGGCAACGTGAAGCCCCTCGAGCTTTTATCGGACTTCCAGCAAAGAATCTATAAATGTTTCATTGTCACCGTTATAACGAGATGATTTTTAAGATGCTGCTTCAAGAAGCTACAAAATAAAATTAAAAAAATAAACAAACTGTCGACCGCGTGAAATCAAAAGAAGGCAAAATGTTGATGTCGCCTTCAGCAAACAGACACATTATGTGAATCTGAATACCTGCAGACGATTCTCACCTAATGGAGTCACTCAGTGGAGAGTGAGGGAGAGGTTTCCTTGACAACCATGCAGAGGTTACAGAGTCCATTGTACAGAATAATATAAGACATTATATACTGTATATTTTTGGCTTCAGGGAAAAAAAAAAAAAACAGATATGCTTAAAGAGACAGGAGCGGTGACGGTCGACTGCTCGAGTGATTATCACCAACGTCTGGACTTCAATACTTTATTAATATTTACGTGGAAGAACTCATCGAGAGTCACGATTCAATATGCAGCAGTTTCTTTAAATTGATAGCCAACCGATCATCAATTAAATCATTAATAATATATGAAAGTATTTTGCTTTAGAAAACAGTTTTAACCACAGACATGATCCGTGTCAGTCGTCTACATCAGGAGCTACAAGAACGGATTTAATAAACATAAAGTTACTGAATTTTAACTAAAATGACATAAAATAATGTTTTTCTATCTCGGAGCTTCTGTGTGTTAATATTCAACAACTGGCAACAAAATCCCTCCAACACTGAGACGATTAATGTCTGAAATGTGATATCAGACTTTTTTTTACGCTACAAATTACTTTTGTTATTTTCTCACGCTGGTATTTTGTGTCTCTGATTGTTGGTTAAGACTTTATTCTTCATCATCACCATCATCATCATCACCATCATCATCATCAGTCAGTCGAGCGTTTGGACAGAGACGTGGACGTGTTTCTTTCAGCTGCCTTCGATGTGTTTTAAATCGGCAGACTGTGTTAGTTCGGCGGTCTGAGAGCTCGATGGGCAGGATGTGGAGACACTCCATTTACACACACACACACACACACACACACTAATAGACACACACACACACTTCTCCATCTGCAGTCTAGAACCAGACCTGGTGAAACTTTACGACCTCGCTGTAAAACCTGGCCGACTATCACAGCTCACCTCAGGTCTTTACCAACTAGTTAAAGTCCTTCACGTCTCCTCGTCTCCTCGTCTGCTTCCCTTTTTTTTTTCTTTTTAAAGACGTGACACGAAACACATGAAATATTCAATAACCCCCAAACATTGACGGATTTAAAGCCATTTCTCTCCACAAGATTCTCTAAATATACGTAAAATTAAGCATTCATGATATTCACGACGCGCTCCAAAGTAAGTGGACTGACAAACCTTCTTGACATGATAACAGCCATTTGTGTTAATGAATGCAGCTCTGTGATGAGATGATTTCTACCTGCTGAGGTTCGGTGATTTAAATATGTATATTATTTTAAAACGGCGGAGACAAATTCACTGTCAGCAGTTCGCACGTAAAAATCTGAGTTACTGCTCATGTGTGTTGTTGGCACACACGCACACACACACGCGCACACACACACACACACACACACACACACACACACACACACACACACACACAGGGCCAAGGTTAAGGGGTGCTGGTACCTCCTTCCTATCAGTCTTCCACAGACAAGGCCAAGGCCCGTCGTTTATAAAGGACAGTGCCCACCCTCTTTCTGTGTGTGTGTGTGTGTGTGTGTGTGTGTGTGTGTGTGGGTGTGTGTGTGTGTGTGTGTGTGACTAGGTCAAGGTTAAACAGCAACTAGCAGAGCGCTGCTTTGTTTTCAGAGCGGGACTCTTTTCTGCCGTCGGTATTCTGCCTCTTATTTAAAGTAAGAAATGATTTAATGTAACATGGATCAGTAACGAATCAGGAACATAGAAACATTTTTAACTACTTTAGAAAATATATGTTAAATCTGAAACACTTTCAGCTGAAGAACACGAGTTGTTTCCTGGAACAGGACGCATGATTGTGACTAAAAACAAAGTACAAGGGAATCCACGGGGGATCGAAAGGAAACACGCTGACAGAATCTCTGACTTGTTTTGGTCATAAACCTGGAAACAAAATCTTATTCTCGAGAAAACACAAACATTTTTGCATCCTCTCAGCACAAGAATTCGATGTTTTCTGGATTATATCGACTTGTGATATGAAGCATCAGCTCAAAGCTGCAGTAGATGAAAACCGGCCTTGTTTCTTTTAGGTTTTGCTGATTTGTTTTCTTCTGATGAGGTAATTCACCATTTAAACTAAACATCCGATTATGTTTAATTTGCTTGATCATTAGAAAACAAAAGCTAAGGGAGCTTGTTGGAAATAAAGATAGTAGAATCGTTGCCGGTGAGACGAGTGGATGTTTTCTGTCTCGTGTGTTCAGAAACTGACACTGCAGCTCTGTGCAGGACGGCGGCCCGTCCTTGACACCGCTCGCCTCTATTCTCTCCTCTTTCAGACGGAGAGCTGAATAGGACGAGAGAGAAAAAGGGACAAAGAGATACATGATAGTGGGAAGAAGAGAGAGATGAGACTGTGTGCTTCT